>NC_054539.1:41074345-41256631 GCF_017654505.1 Polyodon spathula | reverse complement strand
TGTGATATACAATGCGGGCAAAAAATGCGACATCCCAAAGATGAATGCTTGCTGTAATGTAACGTGGTTTTCACACTGTGCTATGATAAACGAAATAATTGTAACCTAGTCAAACATCTCCATCAATGCATTTTTATTTAAAATCCCAATGGTTACATGTGTAGACTGTATTGGAATTGAACACAGTGCGACAGCTCTGTCGAACACGTTCAGGCACGTTTTAACATTGATTTTTTAAAGATATAAACTAGTTAAGTTATTAAGACCTGTGATAAACATGTTTTTACTCACCAGATGCAGTGATAAGGGCAGAATCACTAGGAAAACCCATAGGTAGAGATGACATGAGTTGTTAAATTTGTCTTGCTCCGGGTCATGGTACCAACCCCCTGTCAAGGATGCCCACACTCCCTGCCTTAGAGTTTGAAACACCTGAGAGCCCATGATTACAATTCTTTTCAGCTCTGATCAAATCCTAAATTGTACTCTTTGCAGATATTGCTGCCTAGGACGCTGCCATGGTACAGCGGCTTTTTTAATTTTTTTTTTTTTTTTTTTTTTTACCCAGCGTCCTCCGTAAGCATTCTGATAACGATGGGGTTACTCATCTCGGTCCGGTGCATTTTTTTCTCCTACTTCATAGGCAAAGCCGTGATGGTGCTGCTGCTGCATTAACTGAGCGAAATAGCAGCAGACACATCTGCGATTCCTGCGTCTGTTTGCTGTGCATACTGTCTTACTGGTAACATATGTTAAAATAAATAATTAAATACTTCACATGGAACTGCTATTGAATGCAAACTTCTCATAACTGCAAACCAGCCACCAGCTGTAAATATTTTGTAAAATAAATAAATACCTCCACTATTTGTTTTCAAACACACTTTCCCTTGAAAAAGGTATGTTGTTTTGAACTTTACCGAAAATGTTGGGAACTTGACTCACAACTGAGCGCGGCAATATATCTATCTATCTATATATATTATATATATATAATATATATATATATATAATATATATATATATATATATATATATATATATATAATATATATATATATTATATATATATATATATTATTCACTTAATCCCTGTATTACAGCTTGGCTGGAGTCACTACCATGATTTAAAAATGTGTATATATTAATATGTCCAAAACAAAGCACACATCCATCATGCATGTGATAAACACTGACAACAAATACAAATATTATTTTGTAAATATTTTGCTGAAGTTACTGAATTGTGCAGTTGCACCAATAACAATGCTACTCATTCTAATAAAAGATAAAAGCTTGGTAAGTACTATTTCAATGGAGAAAGCTACAGAGGGAATACATTCGCGCAGGAGGTGTGGCCTCTGGATTAGGGACCAAGTGTGTTATTGTCATTGGTTGTGTTATGTCTGTATCTGTCTGGTGTGTTTTCTGTGCTCACCTGCAAACTAGACACTGCAGTCCTGTAGTTATAGGTAGGTTAATTAGATTTAAAGCTTTGTTTACATGAAAAGAGCATGCTGAATACTGCAATATTCTGAGTATGTCAGTTCCTGTGTCACAGGTAATAAGACTTTATTGTGCAGCATGTAAAGCTTAGGTGGTGTCCTATTGCAAGTAACTTAAAAAGTGAACTTATGTCATTGTGGCAACTCCCGTGGTCTGCTATTGAGAGGCAAAGACTTTTTAAAGCCTCAGTAATTACACAACACTACTTTTTTTCTTTTTTTTTTTTGTTATTTCATTTATTGAATTTTAATTTCGTAGCAAAATAAACACAAATAAATCAGAACACTGCATCTTGAATAAATTAATATGGTTCTGAAAACACAGGAAATAAACGGTGAATAAGATACAAAAAAAAAAGGAAACAAAGAAAAAGAAAAAAGGAATTCATCACAATGCTTAGTGCGACCAGGCAGTGTAGAATGTCTCAGTGGATGTTAGTGTATTATCCTCTCTATCATGTCTCTATCAAGTCAAAAAGGCCGATGCATCACACTACCGTTTTCCCTTTGCAATGAAGTAAAGAGAAGTCTGTAGTAGGAGAATGTAGGTTTGGATCTCTCTGTGGATGAAATGGAGTCCATCCTCTTGAGTGCATTCCTCTGTCTGCCTCTCTTATTCCCATTTTGGATCATTTCATATTTCTAGTTGCCCCTTGATCCTGCCCCATTGGTTGTGCTTTTTTGTGTGGCATCCAGTGACATTCCCCTGTCCATGCTACAGACTCACTATATTCTGAATGTATTTTTCTAAATGTTATATTTATTGAGCTCACCACTTACAGGGATACTTTGTAACATCTGTATATTTCATTTCTTACCTGTCATAGTACATGCATTGTGTCTGCTTTGATCATAAACTCTTGCACTCACCTAGAGCTGTCTTTACCATTCTGCTCCCTCTTATCTCCAGACTATCATTTCTGCCCCTCAGTGGTGGAACGACCTACCCACGGATATCAGGACTGCTCAGTCCCTGACCACCTTCTGGCGCCTCCTCAGACACAACCGTTGGAGTGTTGAGTCTGATGTGACCTAACGTATCACTCACGAACCGATTTATCCGTGTTCCGCCGAGGCCGACGTCAGAGGTTGAAGTAACGTCGGGGGACTAATGATTTTGTAAGGGGATGGGGTCCAATCTAGTCCCACCTACCTAGAATCTCGGTAAGTGGGTTGGCTGATGACCTAATATACCGTGGGTTAACCGCACTGAACTGCTCCATATTTTGCTGTATTCTACTACTGCTCTCAACTATAACTTCTTCCTGTTTCTTGTATTTGATTTTACTGTTATAGGTATCCGTAGTCACTGGTGCTCTTATTTGAAATCGTTCTCATCCATTTATTGTACTTACTATGTGTTCTTAATGGACTTTACTCGTATAAGCAAATATTTTAACTATAAGTTAACTGCTGTTAGTTGCACTCGCTCTTAAATGTAATTATTTACGGTATTCTTTATTTTGCTCTTATTTGAATTTGATCTTATTTGCTACTTATTGTACTTTATAACTGCTCTTATCTGTATAACTGAGGAGCCTGTATAAACTAGAATAAAATGTGAATAAAACATTGACGGGTATTCGAGAATAGACTGCCATTAAGAAATAATAACACTAATAACTTAATAACTGAACTTAGATTTTTGGCACAATTAAGAAGAGAGACACGATTATTTTCATTAGTTATTACTTGGTAATAATAAATAAATATAATAATAATAATAATAATAATAATAATAAATAATAATAATAATAATAATAATAATAAGCCCAGTGATTCTGCTCCTAACAAAAATAACACTACTAAAAGCTGAAAAGGTTTTAGCTCTATAGGTTTTCAGCTATCTGTCCCATCTGTAACTCATTTTATATAGAATATTTCCATTTCCTCACAGCTGCCACAGTTTCAGAGAAACCCTGGTTAAATAACACAAGGAAAGGGGAATGTTTGATTCATCGATTGCTTGTATAATATCATGTAAGATGCCAGATGTACTTACATCCCAAATAGTTCGGCTAGAAAGGCAAATACAGTCATTTGGACTTCTGTGTGGTTGACTGCATCATCCTTATGCATCATCCTTATGCATCATCCTTATGCCAGTTTTTTTTTTTTTACTGCAAACATCTGTCTTGCAACACATCGAACCCATTGGGGGTTACATAGGCTACTAATGCTTAGGTATAGGGGACAATTGTGTCTGATACTGTCAGTGGGATTAATAATCAAAAGATACTGACAGTAATCTTGTAATGCTGCTGAAATCTGTTTTTGATAAGCAGAATTGGCTTCTGCCGGGGAAGCTGTGATATAAAGCCTGGACAGTTTTCACTTGCAGCTTTGAGCATGTACAAACAGACACTTCTGGCCTTTAGGTATGCAAATAGCTTGTTATTATTAAGCTAACATATCATAACACATAATTGGTACAAATCTGATAAACCTTAACAGGAACTGTTATTTACCAAAAAAAGTTGATACTAGCCCTACAAAAGAATCCAATTAGAAAAAAAAAATGGTTTCAAGAGAATCTTGTCCATAGTAGTATATAAAACAGGGAAGAAATTAAACAGTTTTATAGATGTCTAAGGTCTAATATCTTTCAGGGTTATCTCAGAGATACCAAAACTAATGTTGGAACTGAGGTTAATAATGACTACAGTACTGTTATTTGTTTCCAGTACTGTGTAGAATTGGTGCCAATTTGGAGATTGGTTGCAAACACATATTTTCACTTTCAAATTTGATATCTGGTACTAAACTAGATTAAATAAATATCTGTTAATAGGCCTTGCTTCTGATAGTCTTGTACTTTCATGGTCATTTCACCAGGATGGTGAAATTATCCACACCCCTTCAGAGCTTTCAGGAAGCTGCAGTTTAAGCGCTGCGGCACATTTTAAATAAAACACAAAATAAAAAAGGTTTAACAAAATAGAACACTGCCGTTCACAGCAAAAATAAAATGTTAAACAAAAAAGTCACAAGCGCAATAACCGGAACAAAATAACCAGCTCAAAGGCCAAAACAAAAGGTTTAAACAAAAAACAAGACTGTTCAGGCTGGGCAGAGCCTTCACTGAACTTTATCTGCCAAACACATCATCCCGCCCGCGCCCCCCGACACAGAGTAACAAACTACCACTCACCAACTCCCTTCACCAAACAAAAGCTTTTCTCCCTTTTTTTATACCATGTGGCTGGAGCCTAATTATCAATTATTCAATCAGCTCTAGCCACATTCTCACATATTGTTGTCAGGGATAGGAAATTAACTCCATCCCTGCCAACCAGCACCGAAACACCAAAAAGCAATATTTACAGGCAGGGCCCTGCCCTGCCACAGTACCCAACCAGCTTCATTCTGAGGTGATATGACCTAGGAAGTACATGTGTTTCCTGGAAGACAAGGTAAGCAAACTGAGAACCCTTTGCAGTATCCAATGACATACTTTAAAATAGATTGTTTGCAAAAATACAATGTTCGCATTGTAATTTTTTTCTTTTTGAGACCTATATAGCAACCTGACTTGCGATCCCTGTTGGAACAGGAAGAGGCAACCCTGGATAGCTGCAACTCTGTCATCTGATAGGTATGCACGCATTGTACTGGAGTCCAGCCGGAGCCCCAGGTACGTCATGCACTGTACCAGTGTAAGCAGACTCTTCTGCATTGTTGATGGTGAGGCCCAGCCTCGCCAGATGCTCTGTCACAACTACCATGTGGGCCACTGCTACCTCTCGCAACTGGGCACAGATCAACCAGTTGTCGAGAAGGTTTATTACTCTGATCCACTGTAGCCGCAGAGGGGCCAGGATAGTGTCCACACTCTTTGAAAACGTACAAGGAGCTAGGGAGAGGCCGAATGGCAGCACAGCAAACTCGTAAACGCTTCCCCGAAAAGAAAAGCAGAGATATTTCCTGTGCTCTGGACAAATGGGAACGTGAAAGTATGCATCCAGTAAGTCCACAGTGGTGAACCAGTCACCCGGCCAGATGGACTGAAGAATGTGACGGCGAGTCAGCATCTGGAACCTCCTTTCTTTTAAGAACCCATTGAGTTGCCTCAGGTCTAGGCCGCCATCATTTTTGGGTACCAGAAAATACCTCAAGTAGTACCCCTCTCCTTGGGGGTGGGGTTTACAGGTAAAATGGCTTGCTTGCACAGCAAGACGGCTACGTTCTTCTGGAGTACCGAGGCCTGGAGTGGGTCTGTCAGGAAAGTATTCATGATACCTCGAAAGGGAGGAGGTCCCAAGCAGAACTGAAGCATGTAACTGTTTTGCATGGTGGCGAGCACACAGGTGTCCGAGGTGCAATCATGCCAGTACTGCAAGCTGTTGTGCCGAAAAGGGGGTCTGAGGCCGCCATCCTGCGGAGGCTGTGGCAGGGCAGTTAATGGTGGCTGTCTAGGACGCTGGCCCTGGAAACGCCTCCTGGGACGCTGGTGTGTGGGATGGCCACATCCTGAGTTCCGGGTGGGTCTGGTTGTTTGCTGCTGGTGTGCCCTGTAGGTGATGCCTTAGGTCACCCAGCGGAGCCGTGGGGACTGGAACTGTTCTGATGACAGTCCATGTGTGAGGAGCTCGCCAGTGATTCAACCTGCCCCACGTGGAAGTGAGGGGAGGGAGCAACTCGGCCACCTGCCAAGATACCTCGCATTCTCGATGGGACCTCTGTAAGATCTCCTCCATGGCTGGCCCAAAGGTATCTCCTGGGGATATAGGTGCATCTAGTACCACAACCTTATCTGCATCAGAAACTCTGGCTTGTGACAGCCACAGCTGTCTACGAGCCACA
Organism: Polyodon spathula; assembly: GCF_017654505.1. Taxonomy (NCBI): domain Eukaryota; kingdom Metazoa; phylum Chordata; class Actinopteri; order Acipenseriformes; family Polyodontidae; genus Polyodon; species Polyodon spathula. Next base: position 41,250,323 of record NC_054539.1, on the reverse strand, counting down.
ATTAAGCTAGCCAGGCTCCGGCCAAGAGCTTCCCCTTGGAGACTGGAGATCTGCAGCAGCGTGCTGGACAGGAGATGCAGCTCCTTGGCCACCAGCTCAGGAAGCAGGGCCATGCGCAGTACACCTTCCATATAGGCCGTGAGCACACTCGCAGTGTTTGACAGGCGAGTTGCCTGTGCCTCTGCTTCATACGCCCACTTGAACCAGGGCTGCAATGTTGGAGTCTACTGGGGGGAATCTCACTAGGCCAAGCTTTTCCATGCCTTTAGAGAGGCAGCGGTGCGGCCTGTTTTAGGACGAAGCCGGACAATCCCAGGAGGAGTGTACTTCCACCATGAAATCTGGGAAGACCAGGAACTGTTGAGGGTGAGAAGCCATCGCCTGCTTCCGGAAAACGGACCGACATGGTTCTTCCACCGACGTCCAGGGGACCTGCAATAAGGCTGCAGTGCATCCCAGAAGTGCCAAAACTGAGCTAGACAACAGGGGAGCACTGGCTTCCGAGGCTTACTCGAAGCCAGGTTCTTCCTCAGCAGGAGGTTTGAGCTCCCCTCCTACCTGCATGTCAGAGGAGAAGGAGGCCCCATCCCCAGAGGCTGCTATAGAAAGTGTGTCCTCTTGCACCAGCTGGGATGCCTCTTCCCATCCACCCTGATCTCACCTGGGGGAGGGGGGATGTTTAGTAATTGGGGCTGCAATGGAGTTGGGACTGCAGCCAGAGCCGCAGGTGCCTATTTGGCCAAGAACTCCAGGACCTGGGCCTTCTTGACTTTGAGGTCCATAATGTCCCTCGCCTACATGGAACTCTTCACCCTTCTTGTCCATGGAGATGGGGAGGACTGCGCCTACGGGAGGCCTGCGCATTGGTGATGTCCAGAAGGGGGTCCTGGGACAGGTCACGGAGGAGGGACTCTTGGGCTCCAAGAGCCGCCGACTGTTCAGCCACTGAGGATGCGGAACTAACCCTCGTGGCCCTCTCCAACCTATTTTCCTTCACCTGGGGCTGAAAAGCTGCACAGATGCTGCAGGCCACGTCACTCTCAAGTGCCAAGGTGGCATGCTGGGCGCCCAGGCACCACGCACAGAGGGTATGTTTGTCCTCTTGCGGGATATTTGCATTGCAGGCCATGTAGGGGTGGAACCCTGACTTGCTTGACATGGGTCTGGTGTTCTGCATGTGTTGTGCACCAAACACCACTTGCACTGCACTCAAGCACTGATTAATAGTGCAACGATGTGCGCTCACCCACTAGCGCTGTAGCGGAGGGTACCATGCAGCACCGCGCGTTTGTGCACTAGTGCTGTAGCAGTGGACACCAAGCACCGTGTGCACCGCGTGCACCATGCGTACCGAGCACCACGCGCACCAAATACTGAGAGCACTATGTGCACTGTGTACTGTGCATCGCTGTTTCTGTGCATTGACGCTGTAGCACTGGGTACCATATGCTGTATGCAATAAGCACCTTGTTGTCGCGGTGGACAAGTTGAAGCAGACAGCAAAAAACCACATTAGAATAGATAGATAGGGGAGAGCACACTATTTGTTTACAAGGCCCGACTCACCTAGGTGGGCAGACCTACGCAGGCGGCGAGGTCTACTCAACAGCGAGGATGTGGCAAGGCTTAACCCTGTGCAGGAACTGTGCACTCTCAAGAAAGAAATAGACAATCACTCGCGGGTGACTGCACAGGCAGTCGCTCACACATGACAGACAGATAACAAAGAGTGGCCTATCATGCAAGCGAGGAGGCCGCTAAAAGACAAAAATGGCTTCCTCAGGATGACAGTTTTATTCCCTTGGACCAAGTGCACCGTCCCAAGAAGGGGTCTATCGGCAGTTCTGGTATAGAGAGTTCAGCCGCGATACCTACCCAATGGGCAGGCATATCCCATACATAATGTCTTTGGTGGTTGTCTTCGAATTTGTTGGTGGTTGTCTTCGAATTGAAAGGGAACTGAAATTTTACTTTAAACACTTCAAATAAAACAAACGTAAAAAAACTTCCCATTTTGGTTCTCATTTATTACATTCCACATAACAAAAAGTTGCAACAAAAATATATAATATATAAAATCTATATAAAAATCACTAAACATTTCCAGCAGGTTGGGCACTGTTTAACTGAGGCATTTCAGATGATTTGTTTGCCTTTTTTTATGTCCCATGAGATTCTGACTGTCTCGAAAGCAGCACAAAGTGTTTTTGATCCAGATGGCCTTCCATCTAGATCACTATGTGGGGGTGTGCATAATCTGGTTTGTTTACTTTTTGCTGTCTGAAATGTTTAAATAGAGACTCAAGAGCTGCTGTGTTGATCCTGTGTTTTTTAATATATGTTCTAAAATATATTAATCCCCAACTTCTGGTGAGGCGGTAAATAAGTGCAAGGTATTTTTGTCATTTCTAGCAAATACAATGATCTGATTTTTGTATCCGAATTGATAAGTTGCTGAATTAGACCTTTTTAATTGTTTCAGCTCTTAACAGTTGCATATTTCAAGTTAGCTATAACGTGTTAAGTAACTTGAACTCTGCAACTGTTTAAGAGCTGTAAACAATTAAAAAAATGTAGAATTAAACAAATTATGAAGGGTCTAGTTAAGTAATTGAGAGCTCAGTTGGAATGCAAACCAACAAACACAGTGGGTCCCCAGGACCAGTGCTGGAAAATCTGTTAATGTTGTAAATTAATACGTCGTGTGAAGGGTGTCTCTTATTGTGTAAGAGATGTCATCTCGTGCAGTTTGGGCGAGAGGACCACGAAGCGATCTGACTGCACAAGCTGCACGAAATGATGATGAATTTGAAAAAGCCTTAGCTGTACAGCTTTTTTTTTAAAAAATCTGGCTGTGAGTAGATTCGTATAATAGTGATATTGGGACTCTTAAGACCACCTTGTGATTTTGGTCTGTAATGCAGATGTTTGAGCGACATATTCACTTAAGTGATTACTTATCCAAATTAAAAAAGGTCGAAGTTAATAACATGGTTTTACATTTTGCTATGTTTTTATTTAGAGCGGTTTATTTTTAAAACAACGATCCTTTTATGCACGTGATGACATACACAATATAAGAGGTATAGGAAAGTTTGGAAATGCTGCTCTGTGGTTGGCTGATTTCTCAATGTGATTTATAATTATAATATGTTTCAAATACAAGCCTATGGGATGTAATTGTGTTACGCAGATGAATTCTGTTTAAATGTTTGAAAATATCTACTTTCAAGTATATCTGTTGACTAAGGCTACAGCCTATATTCATTTAGATGTTTTCGTATACAGTAGCCGTATTTCAGTAACTGGCGGTTTGTATTTTGCTTTACTTTATAATTCAATAACTTTGTCCAAACCAAGCAGATACTACATTAAACAAAATATTGTATAGAAGATTCCCGATTTAGGTTACACACGTATAAGAACAGTGTAATTGGGTTTTAAAAGGTAACTCCTCCCCTGTTGTTTTACACGAAGATTACTGGTCACGTGTTCTTGTGGAGCCCAATCACTCACTCACTATTCCCCTTTGCTTGGGCTCAGACAGGTTAGAGTCCGGGAGTGATGGCGGCTTTGTAGGGATTGTTTTGAGTTGGGGATATATTACAAAATTTTACTGTGGCACTTGGATAATACACATATGGAGGTTTTTCAATTGGACCCTGTCAGGTTGAAAGAATTAAGCCACAGACGAATGAATGCCCTGAGAAAAAAATTGTTTGAAAGGAATGCATTAACTTTGCAGGTGCCAAACGCTATTACTACAAGAGTAGCAGACGAAGAGGTGAGGACTAAATCATTTTTAATTTTAGTGTAACCAGATTGGGACTTGAATGACGGTGTTGTTCGAATGCATACTCGATGGATTCTGTAGCACCATAACTGGAAAGAAAACACGCTATAAGATAAATGAGATAGAACATTTTTTCCCCCTCTCTAAAACACTGCCTTGTCTCACGTCAGCACCTGACTACACTGCTCGCTTTTGTGGTATATCCTTTTTTTCGTGTTTGTTTATTAGTATTGTTAGTAATTTGTTATTTATCGGAAACATGTGGTATCATCTCTTTGCTTGTTAGGAATTGTGTTTGTTTTGTTTCCAAGAATGAAGTCGACATGCACCACAGAAAATAATTTACATTGTTTATAAACTAATTATGATGACTGCCATTGCCACCTGACTGCACAAAACGGAGCAACACAAAGAAATGCGTGATAAATAAAAAAGTGAAAAAATTGTTTTTTCATTCATGTCATTCAGTTCATATTTTGACAGCATTAATTTCTATGATATTCGTGACGCTGAATTTTGGAGTTACAGTATCTCGGTGCCTTAGTTTCCATATGCCAGTCTGAATGGATGTCATTTTGCAAACATCAAGGACTGAAGTAAATGCGAAGTTTTGTTTACCTTCTGATTCACTGTGATATGGTCATTTGAGGCTGGTAGTGGTATTTTGGATACACAACTCAGCCCCCTATGGTAAGGCTACAGCCCAGAGATGTCTCACTCGCAGGCCGGTTTCCAAAACGGTGAAAGACGGCTGAGCAGCAATAATGACAGTCCTTGGAATGGGTCCCCCACCTACAGCCCTCTGGCTCACTCTGCTTCTGCCTGCTCGAATCCGTTGTGGACTGCGGTGTTTGATTACGAAGCAAGCGGGGAGGATGAACTTAGTCTGCGGCAGGGGGATGTGGTCGAGGTGCTTTCAAAGGACGCTTCCATCTCTGGTGATGAAGGCTGGTGGACTGGCAAAATCAACCATCGGGTCGGGATATTCCCCTCCAATTATGTTTCCTACAAAACTGCAAAGTACCATAGAGTGCAGCCCTCTAGCAGTGTTGTGGGAGTGGAGCATGGTGGCAGGAGCTCCCCGGTAGAGATCAGTTTTAGCGAGCTAACTCTGGAAGAGATCATTGGGGTCGGAGGGTTTGGCAAAGTGTACAGGGGAACGTGGATTGAGCAGGAGGTAGCCGTAAAGGCAGCAAGATATGACCCCGACGAGGACATCACTGCCACAGCGGCGAGCGTGAAACAGGAGGCAAAGCTGTTTTCAATGCTGCAACATCCCAATATCATTCAACTCGAAGGGGTTTGTCTTCAGGAACCCAATCTGTGCCTTGTAATGGAATACGCCCGAGGAGGGACCTTAAATCGGGCATTGGCTGGGCGTAGAATTCCACCCCATATCCTTGTTAACTGGGCTGTGCAGATAGCCAGGGGCATGCACTACCTGCATGAAGAGTCCGTTGTGCCTATCATTCACCGGGACCTCAAATCCAGCAATAGTAAGTATATTCTGAACTGTATTTTTACTTTAAACTATAAATGAGTGTTATTGTGATCAGTAGATCCACAGGTACCTTTTCATCCTTTATGATGGTTAAGATTATAGCTTCAGATGTAATTTTAATGATGCATCAACCTACTGTTCCTTTTCTGTTTAAAATCAGTTATATTTAGAATAGTTCTATGGCTCCAGTCCCAATAGCTGAGATTTCCCCAATCCAGAAAACTGTGAATATGTGACTGTAAAGGGGTACCCATTAAAGTCACAGCCCCACTTAAAGGAAATAGAAAATTGGAGACAATTTTCAGTTAGTTGGTAAGGCACAATGCCTTGAAGATGAACAAAACAGAACAATTGAGCGTGAAAACATTAACATTAGACTTAAAGCTATTTATTCTTAGTGCTGTTGGAGTTGCTTTGCTGGTTCCAAACACATTATAACAAGGGTTTTGCTGTTATTAAGGTGCTCTAGAAAAGCACTAGCCCTGGCAATGTGAGCATCCCCAATGTGAGCCTCCTGTTTTTTAAATCGTATCCCGTTTTTAATCTTATGCTTCCACATCCATGTAGATTACTACAGCAGCATTGCAAAACCAGTTCTGTCAGTTGAGCGCAGTTCAGATAAATCAAGGTACAATATACTGCAATAGACGCAGTGTATGAATTGCTTGTCAATACTATAATAGTAATATTGCCAATGTTACCTATTGGATCACTATAGGATTTCTAGAGAGTTTAAACTTTTAACAGCCGCTCGCTCCTCTGTCTAGATGTCCTGTTTTGTGTCTTGACCAAGAGTCCACATTTTCCTTTGATCTTGGGTAAGGGGCTGTACAATTAGTAACGGTCAGACTATAATAAAACAAAAGTAAAGCAATAAACATGATTACTATGCTGTAGATGAAAGAGCTTTTGTAATTAATATATGTTGGTTTGAACAAGATACCTGGCACTGATCAGTTCAAATCCCTCAAGATTTCTTTACCTTATCAATGTACAAGCTAAATACAGGGCCCTCCAATTGAAATTAGCGTTCCAGTTAAGCTTTTCTGATACTGATAAACGTGCCTTTTCACTGAGAAAGGGTATATTAATTGTGATCACAGATTATTATTATTATTATTATTATTATTATAATTTAATTGGACAGTTATTTTTTTGGCTGGGCAATCTGAACTTTATTTCTCAACATCCCCTGCTGAGAGAATGCGTGCGAGAAGGCTTCCCGAGTCAGTTTGTATCTGGTTTGTTGTTGTTACGCAGGCACGTCTTACAATTTATACAACGTCCAGAACGAACCTGTGTCCGCTGCCAGCTTGAAAATATGTCTGTATTTACTACAGTCAAAATAGACTTTGTTCATAAAAATCTGTTGGTGAAAAGGGAGTTTTTATGTTTAAGTTGGATGTACAAAGTTAATTTAAACGGAGTTGACTGTGCAGTGCAACATTTATTTTTCACGATTCCTTCTTTTGACCTGGCATGGTTTCAGTCGAGTAAATGCATTTTACTAGTGTCACAAGCAGCGACTATAACGTTTTATTTTGTTGATGTTAGTACTGTTAATATTACGTTACTGTTAAAGTTGTTTACCGATTTGTACTAGTTTATGTTGTGGAACATGGGCAGGAGAGTTGTTTTCACCAGTGTTTACCTTTTTCATGTTCCTGAAAAGTGTTTTCTTTTTTAATGCCCAAAACCTGGAAGCCCTAAATATAACGTAAAAAATAAATAAAATAAAGATTGTTTGTAAGGAGCCGTAAGTGTTGTATACGGTATGTTTGCATTAAAGACAAAAAAAAAATGTTCTGTGAAAATGTGTTACATTTACAGAAATAAAGACGCTATTAAAATGACCAAATTCGCATTGGGCTTATGTTATTTTAGTTTCTATTGATTTTATTATGTATTATTATGCAGGACAGCCAGCACTAGGAATTGATTTCGACGATATTAAAAAGGTGCAGGGACGTGAATTAGTTGGCCAATTAGTTCAATTAATGGCCAAAAATTAATGCCAAAAATTTTAAAAATTAGCTACGATATATATATATATATATATATATATATATATATATATATATATATATATATATATATATATATATATATATATATAATATACACTTTTTTGTGAAGCATATATTTACCTTTTATGATCTTACCAAAAAATGCAGCCCTGTCTATTATCATATGCAGATTACATGCTTAACTGGTAGCCTGCATATGCTTGCTTTATACTGTTGTATAAAACTCTGGCGTCTGCCCTGCCTTAGGACTACTGATTTTCTGTTTTTGGGAATAGAAAATTCAGTCTTTCAAAAATGGCCAATTGTTTTATCCAACCCCCCCCAACACACACACAGGTTTTATAACTGTATTAATAATTAAACATGGCACTTGATCGTAAATATAATGTTGATAATTAAAATAATAAATAAGCGTTACCACCATTTTAAATTTTTGTTATTAAAGCCACTCTTTTTTGCCGTAATAGTAAGTAAAGCTCCTGAAGACACTTCAGACCTTTCGTAATATTTGTTGTTATCACTTGGCTCATTGCTGGCATTAAAAAAAAAAAAAAAAAAAAAAAAAAAAGCAGGAAAACCTAAGATTTATATTACAACAACAATATCCACACTGTTGTGAGAATCATATTTACAGTATTCCACAAACGGTGTTGTTCAGTCTACAAATTAGTGTTTTGAAAAGACCAATTTATGTTCTTGGTGACATCACAATATGACCTAGTTTAGTAACAGTCCAGCAATGTCATGTGAGAGTAATCCTATGTACAATACACCACATATTAAGTTTAGTGTTTTACTGGCATTACAATAGCAGGATAAACATGAAACACTAATTTTAAAAAAGGTGTGTTGACTGACTCGTTGCTCTTGACAAGTTCTCTGTTGTGTAGCACCCGATTTGTAATTTAAATAGCACTCCTTTTAATATAAACTCATTTAATCCCCCCCAGTTGTTCCTTGCTGCCTTCTTACTTGCTAAATTTAACGAGAGGTGTGTGTCTTCAGACAGAATGTCTTTCTGAAACAAACAGTGTTTATGTAATGACTACATCCTTTAGACAGTAAGTGATCCATTTCCTTTTAAGAATATAGAGCTAGAAAAATAGCTTTTGAGCTTGTTTCTTCATCAGGTAATATAATTTAATTAAGAAAGGCCAGGGTTTAATATTGCTAATTATAGGTTTATTAAAGCCAGGTAGCATGGATATAAGTAAACTAAACAATAATTAAACAGAATTAATTTTACTTAACATATCACAAAACTAAACAGAATTTATTATTAAATTAAATAAAACAAAGTGGGAAATGTACCATTTGCATGAACCTGTTGAACAGCTTGGATTCCAGCGAGATGGTTTCTTTGCTTTTCCTCCAGGATAAGTCACACATAGACCACCTTATTTTCTGAATCTGAGACATCGGTGGATCCATCCACTGTAAATGAAAACTAATTACTCTAAGATTTTATGTTTTGAGTTCATTTTGCATGTGTGCAACAATGGTGCCGATCATTTCAGCTATTTGTTTTTGTCGTTTTGCATAGGTAGCATTAACATTCACTCCATTAATTTTTTGTACCTCCAGCACTGGGTGATACTTTTTAAAAAGGAGCTCTTCTTTTTAAACAAAATGAGTGTTGTTCATTTTTATGCACATATCCTCTTCCCATGCTTTGTTGCGATTTGATTTAGTTTGACAAAAACACATGGACATTCTGCACTCTGTAGGTCGTGTTTGCTTTCCTAAAATATACTGCTGAGCCTTTGCATGCCTTGTGCTACTGTTATGTTTAATTAGTGATTCCCAGCAATGTGTGGCCCTACTTGCCCTACAGTACCTGCAATGCATTAGCCGTGATTGTGTTTTTTTTTTTTTTTTAAATTTGGAATTGCCATTTATTTTCTCCCAATTTGGAATGCCCAATTATTCAACCCGGCTCACCATTGCAACCCCCGCACTAACTCGGGAGAAACGAAGACCAGCACTGGCATCCTCTGAAACTTGTGCCGTCAGCTATCTGCTTTTTTCACACTGCAAGCCCACTGTGAAGCCATTACAGAACTACAGCGTTGTTCTGAATTGCATACAGACAGGCCTGCAGACGCCCAGATGACCTAAACCCTCCCTGCCCAGGCAGCTCGACCAATTCTGCGCCAACCCCTGGGAACTCCACGCCATGGTTGGCAGTGGCATAGCTTGAATTTGAACTGGTGATCTCCAAGCTATAGGGCGCATCCTGCACTCTGGGCAGAGTGCCTTTACTGGATGCGCCACTCGGTTGCCCCCATTAGCCCTGGTTTTTGAACTAATGGCACCATGAACCGTGAACTGCATTATATCACTTAAATTATTGTTTTGGAGGCGTGGGTCACGGCTGACAGTGACTAAATAAATACAGTACCTGTAAATAATAAACCGTGAAATCGAAAACTGCAATCCCTGTATCCGTCTGTCTTCATTCTCACAAAATATTACACTGGTGTTAGGATGGGATGCAGGTACCCCGACATGCACGTGGAAGCCTGTAGCCTGGTGAGCAAGTCTGAGGGCGGGCTTGAGGTAGGAAGGGGAGAGTGTAGCATGAACAGGTGGGCCCGATATCTGCTAGTGCAAGGGAGCCCGGCTGTCTTGTACAGCGGTATTGGCGCTATGCTTAAAAGCGGGAAGTCCCCGGTTAGCGTCCTTCAACGGCCTTCAAAATCTCAGTATACACACGTGGAATGTGATGTGTAGCAGTTCTGGTTTCTTATTAAGTTTAAATGTCCTTGACATGTGTGATGAAGCTGTGCAAGTCAAAGCCACATTTTTCCCCAAGTTAGCTGGTACTTTCCGAACGTTTGGGCAGTTGCTGTGCTGACGGAAATAGTATCTGCAGAAGGTATGAACATAACATCAGCACAAAACAAGCAAGGTTTATTCACCTTGAAATCATAAAAAGAAAAGAAAATGGACATTTCCATCAATGCGTTCCATAAGTTTACAAACTAAAGCATCACCTTTTCTGTGAAATATTTACTATTAAGATTGTCAGTGTTAGTCAGTGTTTTAGCCGAGGACAGTACTGTCGCACAAAGTCACCAATAGTACATACCTTTCTGCATAAACAGTGGCTGTAAAGCAAAGCACAGCGCTCTGACAAACTCATTAATGCAGTCGTTGTAAGCTGTCTTTTTATTAAGGTTTGTGAAGTGACAGAGAACCATATTTGAATGCTATTTGATCCTCTGATGTGTAAGTGTCTGCTTTAGGATACAGTTTAGGGCTACTTATTAGAATGTTGGAGTCAAAATAAAACAGCATTTTCATCAACATATTGTCTGTTTCCTAGAAAATAGTACCAGGAAAATAGAGTAATAGACACAAATTGGGTATAAATCAGTAAAAACGAACATCAAGATAAAAAACAAATCCTGAAATTGTTCGGTAAAATTCGGAATAAACCAGAAACGCAGAACAATACTCGTATATTTCAGTTAGTTACCTGTGGTCAACTTGACAGTGTGACAGACCGGCTTGCTACTTTCGCAAGCCTGACACATTTAGTCACTGAACACTAAAAAACCTACAGTATAGTTTTAACATTGTACTGTAGCCTACTTCCTACTGAACCAATCCAAGCAGAAAAGCAGTAACAATTTTTTTGGAGTAGAGCAGAAAAAATGGAATGTTTATTTGATCTGGTTAATTGTGCTATGTTTAAATATGTTTAGTACTGTACTAAAATATATCGTCAGACTACAGAGGCCACATGTCGCTAGAGTAAAAGCTGTTGAAATTAATATATTAATAACGTTAGTTAATGTTCTTTTTTCCTCCGTGCATCCATGAGCAGAAAATTGTGATTCCAAAGTAAAGAGGGCAGCAGCCTTATCATATACACCTATCAGTCATGGCTGTGACACGGACAGGTGGGAGACAGAGTGTGTGACTCTCCCTCTCTGACTGGCTGAGAGGCGGGTCTTGGGGGATTGCTAGCCCTAAAAAGTTCTGCGGTTCACTCAGCTCTGCCCCTGAAGGACAAAATTACGAACAAGCGGGAAAGAATGAGAAATAAACAAAAAGAAAAAGTTTATAGAGATCAGGGAATCCTTGAGCAGACCCCGAACGTGTACTGGTAGAGGGAACCACATAGTGTAGGACGTAGACCCGGGCCGTACAGTTAGTGATGGTTGGGGAAGTCCAGTAAAGTGCAGCAACTTTTTGTAGTTTTGATTAGAAGTATTTTGTTTTCCCTTTGTACCTTCTGTTTTGGATTATTATTTTTAGCACTTGACTGCCTACCTGAATTGGTAAACCCGTGGTCCTGTTTACTGTTGGCATTTTAAGCCACAGACATCAGCGCCTTCTGCGGGCTGAAAATAATTAAAAGAAAATCAAACCAGGCACCTGTGCGGTGTTTCAAGTACACCTTTCTGTCTCCCGTGTGTCTGTGAAATACCCACCACCCTTCCACAGTCCTATACAAGACTGAAATTAAAATAAACACATCTCCTACAGCCACTACAACCGTGACAGCTATATGTAGATTTAAATATAATTAAAAAAAACTTTATGGCAAGGGCAGCTCAAAAATCACATCAGAAAATCCCACGTAGTCAGAGAACTCGTGCCAGTGCTGCTGGTGGTTGTAAAAAAAATGAGGCTACCGGAATATAAAAATAAATAAACAAAATGATTAACGCTCAGAGGGTTGTTTGTGTGTTAATTTCATTTACAATTCATTATGTTTAAATTTGCGTGTAAAGCAACATTTTATTTAAGTTTGCAAGCTTGTACATGAGTTTGGATTTTAAAAACAACTTAGAACTTTAGCGAAATATGGCTTTTGCCAGTTCTTTTTGGTTTTCTAAAACAGGGGTTCTCGGCCTTTTTTTTTTTTTTTTTTCCCCCTCACACTCCACTGTAGCGTTATGTTTTTACTTGCCACCGCCCCCCACCCCCATCCTGAAAAAAATAGCAACAGTGGCCGTTCTTTTATAAAAATTGATTATCTGCACTGCTTGCTGCATAACAGACTTCAATAGTTCTGGCATTTTCTTTGCGACTAACGCTTCTCTGTGTGTCATGCAGTGTGTCCATTTAGCATGGGGGGCCACTTGCTGAACTTGGGTGACTAAACCATCTGCTTCCCTTTCATGGCACACCCCCCCACTCCAGCAGCCGGTTGGCTTTGGCCTCCAGAGTGGTGTGCATTTACAGCAGAAAGCACACAGAGTACCCCCCCTTTTTCAGTTAGGGAATTACCTGGGCCCTACAGAAACTGTTCTTACTCCCATTGGTGTGTAATGTATCGATGTGAATCATCGTCTTCTGTCAGGATTAGTTAGTGACACTCACAGTAGACCCTGAGAACTCCCCAAGCTTGGTCTTACAATAAATGTCTGAAAATTTTTATTGCCCGACATTCCTGTGGCATGACCAAATTTCGGTGGGGTAATGTAAAAGAAAATTGCTTAAGTGCCCAAGTCAGGCACCTACAATTTTTCAATGTCCTAAAATAAAAGCAAGTGATTACTTTATTACAGATTTAAACTTCCATATTTGCTCCCACATCACTTTTTTTTTTTTTTTTTTTTTTTTTACCTATATCACTTCCAGTCAAGTGCTGTAGTATTGCGTACCAGTGCACCTGTGCGAACAGCAGAAAATGTGATGTCCGAGTGTTTTGAGCTGGTATTGGTTAAGCTGTTCTGGTGTCGGAGGGATAACGTATCGTATTTGCAATGGATTACCAAAACCTGGGGGAAATAACAAAACGTGTTTAATCAGAGATTCAGCAAATTGAGCATTTTTTTTTTAAGTTTCTTTTAAAATGCTATTTTATGTCATTGAGCACACCATTGTTAAACTATTTTGGCAGTTTTTGTTTTTCTCCCCCATCACTTTGTTTACATGATAGTATACTGGATGTATGCATAGATAAAGAACATGGCAACTAAGAGGATGTAGCAGTGGAACGTTGCATGTTTGAGACACACAGCAGGACATGCAGTCCAGAAGGCCTCTATCAGTGTGGAATCACCAGCAGCAGAAAAGTTTTTTTTCAGTTTCATGCTTGGGCTTGTAAAATTTAGAGCTACATGCCCGACTGGGCATGTGAAGACATTGCGAATATTCTAAACCTGCATAGTAATATTACTGTGAAGTTGCTAATCTCGATTTAGTTAGCTAGTACTGCGTTCATCAAGCCTCCTTCCACTAATACAGGGCTGTTATACTTTTTATAATTGTTTTCTGTTGATGTTACTTTCTTAGTCTTTTGTGCTCTCCCTTTTGTAGTTGACTGATAAGCTCCCTAAAAATGTAAAAACCAAAAAAAAAAAAAAAAAAAAAAGCCAAAAAGATATGTTTACATTTTAAAACTGTGCCAATACTGCACTAATGCAAATAAAGAAATGATGTGTTCTTTATTGATCACCTTGCTACAGCAATATAAAGCATCTGAATTCTCTCCAAACATAGAAAATTTAAATTGACACATAAATAAATTGGTAGGTTAGGTAAAGGCATTGCTATGATCCATTCTGTAGCTACTGCATGTATTCAGAATTTAATACTGAGACACCGGGAACCAACGAAGTACAAGAAGCTTGATAACATGCAAACTCAAGCTGTGCAGAAAAATTGCTATGCGTATTCTTTGTGAATAAACTTAATTATCTACGACGTCATTCATATTTTGTATCTGCAGTGCTGCATATAACAGTGTTACCCCATGTACTGAAAACTTGTTACTGGTATGCACAGATACTTCTGTGTAAGATTGCCGAGTCTGTGGTTACTCGCAGCCATCCTGAAGAAAATATGCACGACTATGGCGGGAATTGCATACAAGACCTGAACTCCCAAGTTTATACTACCTGAGACCACCCTATAACGTTCAAATGGATCAGTCCAAAGCTTAATGTATGTGTTATGCATAAGGGTTATATATAAAAAATAAATGTCATGATACATTTTATTTGCAACAGTATTTTTATACCGTAATTAAATTAAGGTAATAACAATAATTCCGGTATATTGTCTAACCCTAATTTTCTGTATGTTTGTTTGCCCAGCATCTGTGTTTCTAGTAATGAAATACTACCTTTGTTGACACACAAAGATCTGTTTCCAGCATTCGCTGATTCTTTCACAGGAATGCATTGTTGCATGTCATAGGCAATCATTAAAACACCTGATTTACCCGATGTGTCTATGAAGGCTTGCCTGATTACCAAGGTACTGCGTGTGGTTTGCAAGTGATACTCCTGTAAATGTAAAGATTTAGACTACCCGTACATAAATATTTGTACTCCAATCTGAATGTAAAATGTAATCTTGCTGCCAAAAGCATTTTCACATTACAGTAATCACCTGTTAAATGCACTTTCCATTTTAGACCAAAACGTTTCGAAGTGCTGCGTGCAGTTAGTGTACGAAAGCATTGAGCTGCAGTGACCTATAATCTACAGTCAATCTCCATGCTCTTTACCAACATTTTTTTGCTTTCCAAGTTAAGTAAATTCAGCACAAGTCCCAGTGTTGCAGCAGGGTACAAAATGAAGAAGCTACTTCTCAAAGAGAAGCCAGTTGCTAGAAGGACACACATCAGAATAGTATGGAGGTAAACGTAGAAGTACAGGCAGACCTCGCACATACGACACAATTGGTTCCTGAAAGTCGCGTTGTAAGTTGAACAGTTGTAAGTCGAAGCAAATTTTCCCATAGGAACAATGTTATAAGTTGGGGTTACGTTCCTGGCTCTTCAGCCAGATAATACAGTTTTACAAAAATGACCCTTTATATTGTACTCATGCAAATATTTATTTAACTCTTTACACTCAGCCCGGTGGTTACGCTCATATTAGTGAGACACCTACCTGGCTTGTTTAACAGACTAGGGGCTTTCCAATGACGTGTTCAGTGTGTGTATATGGTACTCTGTGGCAGGCTGGTGATTGGATAGAGGCCCAGAGACAGTCTGGAGTTCAAAAAAATAACTATTTTATTATAAACACAAAAATGAAAGGGCACAAGGGCCAAAACAAAGCAATTTAAACACAAAATAAAGCAAAAATATACTCACAAAAATAAAGGTTTCCAGGCTGGGCAATGCCTTCACTGGACTGCCAACCTGCCAACCCGCCAACCCGCCAACCCGCCAACCTGCTTCCTCAGCTCCCTCCTCCTAAATGAAAAGCAGAGGCCTCCTTTTATGTCAGGTGGCTGGGCGCTGATTGATCGTTAATTAAACTAATCATCTAATCAACCCCAGCCACCTGAACACAATGAACCAAGGCAGGTAGGGGAATTTAACCCCATCCCTGCCAATTTCTAAAGAGCAGAGCTGTGCTCTGCCACATACTCCTAGCAGGAAATACGATCGCCTGTAGTTAAGTCACTCATCATGTGACAGAGTTCACAGCTGAGTCAGTTGCTATCATCAGACATTGCTAAAGGCAAAAAATAAATAAAAATACAACACAATTTTTAAAACCGCTAGACTATCAGGGTGACCACGGCAGGTACTGTAGTTCGGGCACAGAGCATTCGCACATGACGGATGGCTCGTGTCTCGCCGTGTTGTAATTGCCGTATTGATGTCGTAAAGTTGAAGCAGGGTAGTAATGCAAAATAGCTGTAAGTCGAGGATCACCTGTATATACTGTAGATGAAAACAACTGCCAGCAACAACCAATAGAAGACATACTGTAACTGGTTTCCAGGGGAGCAGCTCACCTTGAGCAATGTGTAATTTATATATAAAAATAAAAATATGTTGTCACTGCATTTCCGGTCAAGTTTTGTTTTTTTATTCTTTTGGTTTACCAGAGTGTGTAACATCTGGGACACACTTGGAAGAGCCAGCTCCCCAGTGTTTTAGTATGGTTTATGGTTTTCATACACAATGGTTCCAGGTGAGTAAAGCTAAAATAATTCATGAATGAGGGAAGACACTGTGGGACGGTAGTCAAGAGTTGTTTAGATTTCCATTACATGAGAGTAGATGTTGAACTTCATGCTGATTTCATCTCGACTCTCTAAGCACCAACTAAGACGTAGCTTTGCAGTAAACTAATGTGATCCATATATGTCTCCATCCTTCCATATAATGTAGATATCCTTCTGTCTGGTGTTAATGGCTGAAGTGTAATGCTGGCTCCAGGGATCAGCTCATTTCGCCTTCCAAGCGCATCAGCACACACAACGGCTGCGATGATGGCTCCGGGGATCAACCCAGTGTGTTCTCCCCATTGCATCAGCATGTTAACCGTCTGGATTGAGCTAAATAGGGTACATCTCTGGGGTCTTCAAGTGGGCACCTTCCATCCTCAGTGTTTCGTTGACTAGCCCACGACACCTCAAGAGAGCTCGACAGTGATTCTGGTGTCCAAGCATCACCCCCCTCCATCCCCCACTCAGCTCAGCCCAGCTTACTTACCTGTATGTCCGTGTTGCTTTCTTTCTATTGTGCTTGAGATCCCCATCCAGGATCTTTCCGTCTCAACCACAGCCAGTTGCTGCTTCTTTCTGCTGCTTCAGATAAGTTCTTCACTGTGCAACGCAACTCATTGCCACTGAACCCGACGTCTTTACTCGCCAGTTCATTATTTTTAGTTATCCATGAAAAACCATCATGTGTTTTTGTTTTACCACATAATATTAATCATTTTCTTATTATGGGGTTTAATAAAATAATTTATTTTTCTTTTATGGATTAAACATTGCCGTTGCTGTGGGAAGCTTTGACTTAAAAACTTGGCAAAACCGATATTATGTCGCTGCTAAAAAGTGGCCATTGAATTATAAAAAATAAGTAAGATTTGGAACACCCACACATGTTGTATGACATTATATTTGACAAAATAGCACAGCAGAAAAAGGATAAAGGGTACTGATTGTTTGATTCATTGCCTTTTTTTCCTTTCTAGTTATGTTTCTTTCTTGAAACATTTGGGATATTCAAGTTTATTCCTGATAACTTCAAACTACTTCTATCACTGTTGCTGTTTATGTTAATCCTGCAAGTGAATATGCCTATCTGGCCACAACAAATTATTTTAAACCCAGTATTGTAATATAGGGAAGTTATAATGTTATAGGGAAGTTTTATCATAAAACAACAGCACAGCCCTGACACAAAATATTACAGATGGTTGGTTTAAATATTTGTGCCTTGCAGATGTATGCAAGGCACAAATATGCTGACTGAATTTTATATTTAAGTATAGAGGAACAAGATATTTAAATGATACCCAATTTCAATGCTGTATATGTTCTTCCTTCATAGTGAAAGTAGGGGAATGGTGCTTATAATTTAAGCAAAGTAACAATGGCTCAGTCAGGTTTGAGCAGAACTAAATCAGGTCAAGTACCTAAGGGCTTGCGTGTGAATCTTGGATATAATCTTAATAATTTCCTTCTGACATTTTGCACAATTGATTTATCATTTACACAATTATTGCTTATCACCCTTCTACTCACATTTCATGCAGTATTTAATAGGTAACCAAAGATGTTACTAAATTAAGATTTTACCTTAAGTCGAGATCTTTCGAATGGAGAATTAGTGTATAGTCTTCACTTGTTTAATGCGTTTCATACAAAATGTCCCCACCTAAGAAGGATCAACAGCACATTTGTGTAGCTTTGATGACCCCTGTTCACGCTGGCATCATTGCTGGCGAAAATAGTGACATTTGCAAATTCCATTATTTGCAATATTAAAAAAAAGAAAATAGTGAAACGTGCCTTCCCCTTTAATACAAGCAGACAACATGCATTGTCTTCAAGCATGCAATCTATTTAATACAATGAGAACAAATGGACAATAGCATGCCATTATCTTTGCTCTAAAAGGGGCTCTACTGGGTTTAAAAATATCAGCTACTACCTTAAAAACATAAGTTAATTGCTTTTACCCTCTTAATATAGGCCTCTTGTATTCTTTAAATATCTCAGAAAAAGAAATATAAGAAAACAAACAAGTGACTACATTTTGCACAGATTGTGTAGGCCTGTGTCCAAATCTTTTAATACCTAACCTAAAGGAATGTGACTAATGAGGGGGCAAAAGCTTAACATAAGTGAGCACAAAGGAGAGTGGTCAAGCACTGGTTGCTAGGTGACGGAAACCACACGAATGCCCCCACTCTCTGACTGTGAAAGGCTTATTTTCATTAATCTTCTGGGCACCTGCTGATAAACTTGGCCGATTCCTCCTGGTTAGTGACAGGAAATAGAAGGACTATATGGAATACCCTGTAAACATGTGCTGCTGGTTGGAGTGAAACTTGGGCCATTGCCAGGCATTGTAAGGACTTTATTTTGAGTTTTGGCCTGGTTGTTTTAAAGTTATGGAATTTGAGGAATGTCCCTTGAGAGCATTCATATTGAAAGGGGACAATGAGGCTTTTAATTTAAGCAAAAAAACAGTGGCTCAAATAGCTATTTATAGTCTTTGTTTACATCATGTATGCACAACTAGTATTGTACTTCTATTGTATCTTAGTTTGGGGCCCTCTGTGAATTACGTGCAATGCTGTCTGCATTATTTACACACTTCAAAATTAAATAATCATGGATAAATCTTCTCCATCTGAATCTATTCACGCCTTTATTGCTATACGCCAGAGGTGGCAAACTGCAGCTTACGAGCCGCATGCGGCTCCCGCTGAAATGCTGGGTGATACATGCTTTGTAGCTCGCATAAACTGAAGAAAGAAAAATAAAGAAAAACTAAAAAAAAGAAAGTAAAATAAACATAATGAGTTTATTATTTGTGTTCTCTGAATTGGTTCGTGTTAATTATTTTTTCTTTTCTCCCGTTCTGTCTCTCTCTTTCTTTGAGCCTGAATGTTCACGGCAAGGATATTTTGTCACTTGTTGACTTTCCACAATGCTCGCTGGCACATGTATATTTCGATCACGGATGTGTGTTATGTGATATTTCGGATGTGTAGTTGAAAGTAAATTTCATAATTTTGAATGACATGTGCATTTGTTTCATGGAGACAATAACATTTAGAAAACCATCCCTAAGTAATATTAATAAATGAAAGTATGAGGCTTTAAACCAGACTGGGAGTTTGCTTTCACTAAAAATAGGGGTAAACCTGTGTCTCATCTGCAACAAATCGCTTCCACACTGTAGCCTGTACAAGGCGAGCAACCTCAAACGTCTTTATGAAACACAAAACGCAACACATTTTCATCTGAATATCCTCCTGGATCAGATTTAAGGCAGATGCTGCTTTCGGCTGAAGTGAGTTTTGTATGGCAAGCATGGAATATCGCTCGTACCAAACGTCCTTATTCAGATGAATTAATCTTTTTATAAAATTGGACTAGACTAGAAAATACATGTTTACATGATTTCCATTACACGAGAGTAGATGTTAAAACTTCATGCTGATTTGAACTCTGCACTCGCCAAGATAATCACCAACTAAGACGTAGCTTTACAGTAAACTAATGTGATCCATATGTGTCTCCATCCATTTGCATTTCCTTCCATATAATGTAGATATCCTTCTGTCTGGTGTTAATGGTTGAAGTGTAATGCTGGCTCCAGGGATCAGCTTATTTGCCTCCCTGGCTCATCAGCACACACAACGGCTGCGATGCTGGCTCCGGGGATCAACCACAGTGCGGCCTCCCTAGCACATCAGCATGACAACCGTCTGGATTGAGCTAAGTAGGGTACATCTCTGGGGTCTTTAAGTGGGCACCTTCCATCCTCAGTGTTTCGTTGACTAGCCCACGACACCTCAAGAGAGCTCGACAGTGATTCTGGTGTCCAAGCATCACCCCCCTCCATCCCCCACTCAGCTCAGCCCAGCTTACTTACCTGTACATCAGCGTTTCTTTCTTTCTATTGTGCTTGAGATCCCCAGCCAGAATCTTTCCGTCTCAACCACAGCCAGTTACTGCTCCTTTCTGCTGCTTCAGATAAGTTCTTCACTGTGCGACGCAACTCTTGGCCACTGAATCCGACGTCTCTGAGAAACCGGGTTGTAGAGTGTGCCACAAATCCTCGACAACCCACTTCCACTGGGTAAACTCGGACTCTACATCCTCGCTGTTCCGCTTCAGTGGTTAGTTGAGCATACCGCAGTTTCTTCCTCTCAGACGCCTCATCTACAGCATCCTCCGATGGCACTGTTAACTCTACCAGGTGAACAAGGCATGCTGATCCAGACCACAAGACAATATCTAGTCGAAGGTTAGTGGTGGCAGTCTCAGGTGGAAAAATAAGCCGTTGACCAACATCTGCCAGCATTTTCCAGTTTAGCAGCTTCCAGTTGTCCTGGGCGAGGATTGGTTTTAACACCTTTTCTTGGTGGTTGCTCTCCTAGCGGAGGAATGTTGTCTTTTGTGTGTAATGTTTTGATGGAACAGGTGGAAACTTATTGGTCAGGTTACACTTGTCTTCCATTGCTAAGGCCAAACATCGCAGCACCTGGTCATGGCACCAAGTAAACCGACCTTGGCTAAGAGCCACCTTACATCCTGTCAAAATGTGCCTTAATGTTGCAGGTGATGAACACAAAGGACATGAGGGATCCTCTCCTACCCAGATGTTTAGGTTCTGTGGTGATGGGAGAACATCATATGTTGACCTAATGAGGAAACTGATCCTGCTCTGTTCCATTGACCATAGGTCTTGCCAGCCAATCTTGCGTTGTTCCACACTCTCCCATCTCATCCATTCTCCCTGCTTGGCCTGGGAAATGGCCTTTATACACCTGATCCTCTCCTCCTGCTTTTGCACCTTGTTGACTACCAGCTTCCTCGTTTGAGCTGGGGCTGCCTTGTGTCATGTAGGAGGAGCTGAACTGAGACCAAGACCCCCTCTTCCATGCTTAACTTGCCCCATGACATCACCACGTTATACTGCAGGTCTAAAATTAATTTTATATTTACATATCTTATGTTTCATTATGAGCAGGAGCTGTAATCCCTTTCAAAATAAATACAGTTCATTTGTCATCCACAAAGCTCAAAATAATTTAATAGCAGCAGAATTCGTAAAAAATAAAAAAAAAAAATAAAAAAAAAACGTCCCAGCATTCAGATCTTCAAAGGAAGTGCTTGTCCAAAATAATCCTTACAAAAATGTCCTTTTCAGCTATTGTGTTTTGCTTCATAATAAATGAATATTTTATTTAAAGTGTGTAATACATACCATATAAACAGAAATAATGGAAAAACACCATAGAATTGCATTTAACATTTAACTGTAGATCTACAGCACAATACAAATTACACAGATACTGTGCAGGCGCTGCAATGTTGTATCCCTTGTTCTTGTATATTTTGCTACCATTAAGAGATAGCCGAACAACTACTGTACTGCACAACAATGCTTGTAATTAAAATATTTTGCTCTCGCAAACATTTCATGTTTTACAGTACATGTCTTGTGGCTCTCGACCATATGGAAATTTTGGTATGCGGCTTGTAGAGTCAGGAAGTTTGGCTACCCCTGCTATGCGCTAGTATAGTGTTTTATTTCTTTAGTGCCAATTGGGATTTAAAATTCAGCTTTGTCACTTTATGAATGTAGTGACTTTATTCTGTCCCATTTAAATTAGTGGACCTTGCCTTGGCCGTTAAATGTGATGATACACAAATTTCTGTTCTCGCCTTCAGTTTAAACATTGCGTTTCAACTTCTCTGTGCGGGGGTGATAAGCAATAATCAAATTTGAGGGAATGAGATGGATTAAAATCATTTCTAGTAGACTACCATTACCTAGCTATCTTTACTGCCACCTAATAATCCACCTCATGTTCAAAACTGTGTATCCTAGCATATAAAACTTTTTTTTTTTTGGGGGGTACTGAAAGCCCAGGATAACCACTGATAAATGGTATATGATATCCAGTATAATTCCCAAGTGCTGAAAAAGTCTCTAATAAAACCTTGAGTTATTGGGGTTCAGTTGAGTGAATTCCTCTGATTTATTACTGGGATTTTTATTTTGAATTCAAGGTCAAGGGTACAAGTATCTTGCACTGAGAATTTAAATATTGTAAGGTTGTAATACTGTACAGTACCTACACCCTCAAGAATGACCTTGAAAATGAGATCTTAATCTCTGGGGAAAATGTTCCTGGTTAAATATTTTCAAAAGCTTTAAGTAAATATAATTGTGCCAAGGCAGCAGTGACTGGGAAGCTTGTCAGAGTAGAAGGGAGAATGGATGGTGCAAAGTACAGGTGAGTCCTTGAGGAAAACCTGTTTGTCAGCCAAGACTCTGAAACTGGGGAGGAAATTCACTTTTCAGCAGGACAGTGACCCGAAGCACAAAGCGAAAGCCACACTGGAGTGGTTGAACAAGAAGAGAATTAATGTTCTTGAGTGGCCCAGTCAAAGTTCTGACTTGAATCCAATCGAAAATTTATGGTGAGACTTGAAGATTGCAGTCCATCGACGATCCCCAACAAACTTATCTGAACTGGAGCAATTTTCCCATGAAGAATGGGCAAAAATTTCACCATCCAACTGTACAAAGCTAGTAGAGACCTATCCAAAATGATTCATACAGTAATTGCTGCAAAAGGTGCTTCTAGCAAGAACTGACTTAAGGGGCTGAATACTGATGCAGCCAGTAAATTTTCTTTGCAAGTTTTGCTGACATTTAACCTCCTTATATAAGGGTTGAGTTTAAGCACTACAACTTTGAATAAAAAAAGTTTGTTTGAAAAACTGTGAATACGTTATTTGTAATTCAACAAAATGTGACATTATTGGTCAACATCCTGGTCTATGCTCTTCAAATGAGAGAGAAGTTGAACCACCTGACCTCAATGATGGAAGAGAATCTGGAGTAAGCACAAAGAATGCAGGAGAGCTGGCACGACCGTGCCTCTAGGAACTGAATATTTGCTCCAGGTCAAAAAGTCCATTTGCTGTTGCCCACCACAGAAAGTAGTCTTCTTGCCAAATGGCCCATATAAAGTATTGTGGAAATTGGGACCAGTGACTTACGAGGTTGCAGTGCCAGAGAGGAAAAGGGAAAACACACTTTTCACATAAATTATGGAAGGAGTCCATGAAAATCCAGATGTTCGTTTGAAACATTGCTGAGAAGGAAGAATAACCAGAACAGTACTTACCTACAATACAGGTGCAGTCCACCAGGGTCGACACGTCTCATCTTTTAGGGGTAATGCAAGAAGAGCTGGCAGCCTGTATTCCACAGTGGTTGTTTTGTGAAGTACCAGGGTATACTAATTTGGCAAAGCATATCCCATTAAAGTCGACTAGTCCAGTAAGACAACCCAGTTACAGGACTCCTGCCAAGCTGATCCCTGTGTTAAAGGAGGAGGTGGAGATGATGAAAGGCCTAGGAGTCATTGAACCATCGAGCAGTGAGTGGCGCAGCCCTGTCATATTGGTTCCAAAGAAGGATGGAAGCCTAAGGTTTTGTATAGATTTTATAAAAATACATGCCATATCTGCTTTTGATCCATATCCCATGCCAAGGATTGATGAACTCATTTGAATGGCTAGGCAAAGTTAAGTATCTCAGTATGCTAGGCCTTTGTAAAGGATTGTAGTTGGATGTCTTTGTTAGATGTGGAGTATTTAGTTATATAATTTTATTGCATGTTGTTGCTGATGAGAACCGCCTCGGCGCCATTCCGTCTCTTACTCGGGACCCGCCGGCATTCCATCTCGGACTCGGGAATTGCTGCCTCACAGCTGACACACTGGTTCTGCTGCTGATGAGTTGCATTGCCGCCTGTTCCATCACTGACTCAGGAATTGCTGGCTGCTCACTCTGCTTCCACACTGGATCCACTGCTGCCACTTCTCACCCTACCACTCTGTCTCTGATTCGGGAAACACCAGATTTTGGAACTCTGCTTTGCACGCTTGTGTTTATTGGAAAGCTGTTTGTCTTGTTTGGTTTTTAAAATGCTTTTATTCAAATAGTAAAAGGTACACAAAATAACAATCTTCAATACAGGAATCCAAATGATCCCTGGGTCTGACTCCAAGCACCAAGCTCAGTACAACATTTCATTCACATTTCCCGGTGTAAAATAGCCCTAGCTCCGCTCCTAATCCCTTTAGCAGGCAACCTATAGAAAGTAAGGCATCCTTAGCAAAACTCTCTGATTGATCAAAATCCTACAGAGCTTGGCTCCACTCAGTCTGGGCTTTTGCTGCGACTAGATGGTTGTCAAGTGTACAGCAGCATGTGTGACTAATGCCTTGTACATAATTATAGTAAACTAACATTCAGTAGTATCTGATTACAACATCATGCAGTACATAAAAACTAGCATTCAATTGTGTTCAAGGATTACAGAGAATACTGCATACATTTGCCTTCTAATGCAGTGTTTTACCAGTTATTGTCAATAGTGTGTAATTGCTTACGAGAGTACTAGCAAGTTCTCCTCACTGAGACATCAGAAGACCTGACAGCTTTCCAGACACCCTTTGGGTTCTGTCAGTTCACGGTCATGCCGTTTGGACATCACGGAGCAGTCACTACGTTCCAACGCCTCGTGGGTCGTATTCTTCAAGGCGCTGATGCATGTGCCACTGCATACCTAGATGATGTCATCTACAGCCAGACCTGGAAAGAACACCTGGCAGACCTATTCAGGAGAATTAAGCAAGCAGGTCTGATCATCAACCCAAAGAAATGTTCTTTAGTTAAAATTGAGGTAAAATATTAGAGGAGATGAAGTCATCAGGCGACAAGTGGGGAAGGTATCTGCCATTCAGAACAGTCCTGTCCCAACCACAAAGAAGCAAGTCACGCCTTTTCTGGGAGTGGCCGGCTGGTGTAGGCGGTTCATTCCAGATTTTTCCAACCGTGCTGCAGTAGTTACTGACCTGACCAGGAAATCCCATCCTAATAAGGTACACTGGACTGAACCTTGTGATAAAGTCTTTCAAGACTTGAAAGAGTATTTGTGCCAAGAACCCATTGTCCAAAGTCCAGATTTTGATCAACCTTTTTACAGTTCAGACTGACGCTTCAGGGGTTGGTCTAGGTGTAGTGCTTTTGCAGGGAAAAACAGGAAACCAACGACCCGTCATTTACCTCCATAGGAAATTGTTTTCCTTGCTAGATCAAATATTCCACTGTGGAGAAGGAATGTTTAGCCATAAAATGGGCACTTGAATCCAATACTGCCTGGTGGGGAAGGACTTTCTTTTGGATGCTGATCATAGTGCTCTGCAGTGGCTTGATAGAATGAAGAATATACCATGCTGTACTTGTCTCTGCAGCCATATTGTTTTGAATTGAAATACAGGGCTGGGAGTCAATATAAATGCAGACTTCCTTTCTCACATTTTAGAGGACGAAAATTCTTAAGGGGAGGGAAATGTGATGGAGCGAAACAAATACAGACTACATCACTGTGTTAACAGTAAACAAACAACAGGACAAAAATGGATTTTAAACAGAATTGTGTTAAATAATTATTTAAACAAAGAAAAGCATTGCAGTAGCAAAATAATGACATGAAAATAACTTACCTGGGTTTCCTTTGTTCCGGGTACTATTGTGTAGTTAGCTGAGCATGTGAAAAAGGGGGGGAAAAAAGAAGCTGGTTTTTGAAAATGTTTTTCTTTCTTTGTAAACACAGTGCTTGCTCGTGTCCGTTGTGCAGAGTAGGTGCACATATTCTGTGCAATGGATTTATTATTTTATCTAGCAAATTATTTAATAGTTATATTGCTTTTATTATTGCCAGTAAACTTGAGTTAGTTCTTTGAAAACAGTCATGAAATGTGTGTGATGTTTGAAGCAGTAGAGGGCAGCCATGGTAAGGGTCGTGCACACACTACGCATCCTGATATAGACACGGTCATGCAAAATACAAGTCTATGGGGAACATATTAAATGAATATTGTGCTGTGACAATACTTTTCAGTTAAAATAAGTTTATGTGAATTATAAATTCAATGTAACTTTATTTTCAGGTTATTGAAATGGTTTAGTCCAGGGGGAGGAGTTATGGGACTAGAAGGTATATATACCTGCAGTAGCTCATTTCGGGGAGAGGTTGGCTGTATACTGAATACTAGGCATAGTGCCTTGTTTATTTTTTATTTATTTATTTATTTTTGTTTTATATATCTATTGTCATTTTATTTCCCTATTTTTGTTTTACTATTCATTTCAACTGAGGCTGAATAAATACCTCTATTTTACATTTAAAGTCCGATGTCTACTTCTTGCCACTCCTGCTACACCACATACTTTACAAAGCGTATAGAATATTGTATGCTGATGAAATAATATGGGTTTACTGGCTTGTACACTATACTGTATAACGCGGCACCCTGTGCTGTTACACACACTGTTTCTCAAATGTGGCCCTGTGGCAATGTGCTTAAGTGAGTGCAGGTGAAGGCAATGCAGCAGTGTGGAAGGAACAGACAGACCATGATTTACAGGTGCAGGGGTGTTTGAGTTTCAGTGTCCAGAGCCTTACGGCAAACAACTGTAACTAATAAATGTTGTAAAGTGATACTGCGGCGTATATCACTTTGCTTGTAATCCCCGGGTTTGACCTGTAACCAAAAGTCCCGTTTACACCGACATGTAACACAAAAACACACACACAGTTTCTACAGTGAGTGAATTAGTGCTTATGGTGCAAAGAATGTGTCTCCATGAAAGGGAAGTGCTGGTGTCCAGGTTTAATGCTGACCTGCGGCTACAGCTCCGGATAGGTGTTAGTAATCTTAGAAAAACAGCAGTTTACTAGACGGACTAACAAAACACTTATGTTTCTTGTAACACAGGGTCTCTTTCTAGGTTGTTTTTAACCATTTACAAAGGAACAGATTACTTTAACTACGACCCCTATTTATACCTTCCCTCATGACCCCTTGGTTAATGAGCGCATCTGCTCCTCCAATCCGCGGATGATGGCAGCCAGTTTTCCCGTGCGTCAGGGTAGCCCAAGACCTCAAACCCATGACACGCGAGCGGGGAATGATCTCCCCACAACCATAGATTGGGAATCCTTATTGGAAGAGTACGGTAAATCAGGTCCCATATTCTGTTACCTTTACACAGTGCCCTCCCTCTAGGAGATAAAAGAAATGAAGACCCTGACAAATACCCCCCCCCCCCCCCCCCCCCAAAAAAAAATATGTATATATATATATATATATATATATATATATATATATATAATATATATATAATATAGTTTTTTCAGAAGCATGGTGAAACAAGTTGTCTTACTATCTCCCCAGGACAGGTCTGTATACTCAGCAGCTTGCAGCATAAACAGCTATCCCATTATTGGAGGTATTTGCTGGGTGCCTTCGGCTCAGGACATTTAACTACACGAGGAGGGCCTTGCCACGCGATAAAGCCCTCTTCTTCGGCTTAAACAAGGGTGTATTTATGATCATTTGTTATAGACTTACTCTACTGTTATATTTAGCTGGGAATTGTGAATTATGTGATTGGAAAAGGAAAGTGAAAGCATACATTTAACTTAAGTACGTCAGCAATGTACTTTAACTTAGGTGTTGTATTAATTTATGTGATGGATTCTTTTTTCGTTTGTTTGTGAAAAACTGTGGCATGGAAAGCCCTGCCGGTGCATGTGTGTATGTGTTGGTGTGAGGAATAATGGGTTGGCATGGAGGGGGTTACTTTTCTCCATCAAAACACATGGGAATGTGGCTGGAGTGAATTGAACAGGTGTATAAATCAGGTGATCACAGGTGTTAGTTGGAGGTAATGGTTAGAATTGATGTTGGTGAGAGGTGGAAGTTTTTCGTGTTCCGTGCTATCTCATTTCGTCTGCTTGTTTTCATTTATGTGTTTTGTAGACCTTTTATTTTGGCCCTTGTGTCGTTTTGTTTTGTAAATGTGTTTTTGTTCTGTTTAATGTCCACTGTTTTGTTTGTTATTTGTATTTAAAATTAAAGTGTGCATTAGCATGTTTAATTCTAAAGCTTCCTTGTCTCTGAGTCTCCCGTCCTGGTCGAAACAGCATTGCCAGTGACACTGTCCTGTCACAGAAACACTTTGGCTTTATCACATAAATAAATGAAAACCATTTAGAGGTGCATATGTTTATTTTCTTCAGTTTCCAAGTGATATCTTGTAGGAACAATATTCAGTGTGGCCAGCATTAAATGTTGGTGGCTACACTGAGGCCAATGAAACATTTAGTTTGAGAACCACTGATTTAACATTATAGCTACAGTATCTTTAACCTTTTGCAGTCAGGTGCATCAGGTCTAATTTATTTTCACACAAGCTCTTTATTTTACATGTGCTGTTTAAAGGTAATTTTATTCACAGTAAAACAGGTTTTAAAAGCACTGCATATCAAATGGACACTCAGTACTGCATCTCCAGCCCTGCCCCACTCCTTGTTCGCTGTATTTATCACATATCTCTTCATAGTAGTGCATACTGATAAATCATCTCCTGATCACTCGATTTATCACCAAACTCCTCAATAATGCTATCCAAGTTATTATTTTATTACTATAACATCTCAAAAAAACTCTGCAAATGTCCACAATTTTCTTTGAGTGCTGGATGCAGAAGCAGCTATCCTGTTTGTTTATGTCTGTGTTATGTCTGTAGTGAAGGGACTATGTGTATTCCTCAGATCCACCGCCGTTTGAATTTTTTCGGCTTCTATCAGCCTCTTTTGGCCATTGAAAGCTTTTTCTCTGCTTTTTACTGAGAAAAAACGACTAGGGACCGGTGTATGACCTCTTTTTGATGACTGGAAAGGAAAAATTGTAATGTCGGACCTTGTCCAACATAGGACCGCAAAAGGTTAATGTAATTGGACTTTTCACTAATGGAAATCTGTCCTGTCAGCAGCTTTTCAATAATATAGATTGGTGGGCATGATGACTCTTGTACTGTACATAGTAGTTTAATTATTATTAACTGCCAACCTTAAGGTCTTGGGAAAATCAAAAGCCTCTTTTGTTAAACCACTGCTCGGAGTTCAGTTTTTGTATTTGTACTTTTGGCAGTGAACTACTATACCAGAACATATATCAAAGAATCCAGCTGAAGTAAATAAAGCTTAACGATTTGTTATGCAGTCAGTGTGAATAAGTAACCTGTCCTGAAGTGGGTATTGGTTTATTAGGTACTTAGGCACCAAATCAGTGCAGTTAGGTTTCATTTTGCTGGTACAGTATTATCAGCATGCTAAGTGTTTTATAGTGATAAAGTTATCTTCTCTTCAGTAACTTATTTGGGGTGTGTATAATTATTGAATGAATTAACAATATAGAAACCGTACTGTAGCAACAAATTCAAGTATGGTGCAATAACCACATGTTTTTGTTATTTTTTTTCCTTAGGGTCTCATTTTCAGTTTTCCCTTACTGAGAAAAATAATGACAATGTGTGTTATTTGTACCGTCAGGGACTCTCAGGTGTTCCAGTAACTGATGGGTGCTTTTGTCATGGCTGCTTTAAAAAAAAAACAAAAAAAACCACACTAACCTAATACAAATGGTAATAATTTTCATTCAGATAGATATTAAAGAGGCAAATACTGCTCTAGCATCCTTTGTGTGACCAAATTAAGTAGAAAGCATCATACAAACCTGCTCACAATTCAAAAGGCTTCAATTTTAAAGCCAGATTTAAGCATTAATTTTATAAAAGTTTTATTTTAAACCCAGTCCATTAAATTCATTACAAATATTTTTTGTATTTTCAAAAATGATCACAAATAGCCAGAGCCAGAAGGTTTATAAGGTAGTTAGTGTTTTCAAAGGATGTTAAAGTCATCACAGCATTTCCAACTTTATGTTTTCACAGCACGTTTTAGTCAGCCGCAGTAACTCATAACTTAATAAACAGTTTTACTTATTAAAAAAAAAAAAAAAAATTCCTTATACATTTACAGCTCAAAAATGGTTAATTTAAAAATGTAAAAACATGCTATCTAAAAATCACTTGCAGGACTTGGGCGGTAAACACTTGAACAAATGTATTGGAGTACTGTATAAAAAAAGATTTTTAATAACAGATGTTAATGAATATCAATAGATCATTTTTTGTGAATATAATTTATAGGATGGGAAAGGAGTTGAGAAAAATCATAAAACAAAACACCATCATGGCGAATTTGATTTCAATGGACAGACGCCATTTTGAAGGGGTAAAGACAAAGCATTTTAGAAACTCAGACCAGAACATTATCAATAAGGAGAAGATCCATGTTAGGTAGTCAGGATGGCACTTATTCAAATACAAGTGTGCAGTGTGATTCAGTTGTTCTTTAGGGATTTTTTTTAAGACATCACTTTGAGACTGCTTCTTGTGAAACATCAGTCATTTGTTCTGTCTTTGATGCTGGACCACAGATCTGCAGTGTTGCCAATAGTTGTAGAAACTGACTTGCAACAGGGATATGCAGCTTTTATGTATTGCAGAATGCATGCATTTACATAACATGAATAGGATACTAGAGTCAATTCTTATTTTTGTTTTTTTTTGGCCACTCCTCTTTCTACGCAAGAACCTGGTGCCACAGTTAATGCAGCAGCTTCAGGATTTAGAGAATGCGTTGCCATCATTATCTATGACACTATAGATTCAATTGATCTACAGAAAACTAAGGTTTGAGGACCTTTGTATACAAATAGTGCTATTTTAAACAGCAGTCATGTAAATAAAAAAAGGTATATTTAGGTAACCAAGGAGGATATCATATTATTTCAGTGAATTCTTTAACACATTGATTATTACAGCTAGAAAAGTCAGACCTAAACAAGTCAAACCATTTCAACTGCCCCCTATATTGTAAATTCTTATTAAAACTGGTACTGTAGGATTTTGGGCAACCAAAACAAAATAATATCACATTGTTTCTTTTTTTGTATCCTCAGAAATTACACATTGAAAACCTAGAAATTAATTGTTCTTAATTTTTGTTTTTTCTTTTATTTTAGTACTGTTAATTGAAAAAATCGAAAATAACGACATAGGCAAGAAGACCTTGAAGATCACAGACTTTGGCTTGGCCAGAGAATGGCACAACACAACCAAGATGAGTGCTGCTGGAACATACTCTTGGATGGCTCCAGAAGTGATCAAGTCTTCGCTGTTTTCTAAAGGCAGTGACATCTGGAGGTAGGTTGACCACGTTATAAAAATGCTATTTCGGGCCAAAAGCCTAAGAGGGGGAGGGTGGATCTGGTTTGTGTAAATTATGCAGCCTGAATCAAGTAATTTCCCAGTGTAGTAATGTGAATTGAATATACAGGTAGCCTAGTACTGTGCTGTTTGTTGTGCAGTCTTTAATGTCCCTTAAGGTAGTCTTAGAACCCGTGGTGCTGTCGTGTTGATTCAGGGACTTGTAGTGCTGGATTGTAGTGGGCCGCCACTTGGGTACCAGCAATGGTAGTCATAGTGTGGGAGGACATTCACAAGCACAGTGTAATAAATACAAAAATGCAAAACAAAAAAGGAAAAAAAAAAGCTAATAACAAAAGCTGGCCAAACACCAGCCGAGCGCTGCTCCCACTATAAGGGAGGTCCCGCTCCAGAAACCTTCTCCCTGGCACAAACTCAGTTTTCTTTTGTAGAATTTAAAATCCCCTAAATGAACCCCCCTTTTGGTTAACTCGCCTTGGATATACACGCAGTCATGAGCTTCAAGCTGGTAGATGAAGAAGAACAAAGGACTGGTTTTTCAGCCCCTTTGAAAAGCAGATGGACAGGGTTAATTGATAATCATCAATTAGTAAATTGTGCACGAATATTAATATATGAAATAATAATATACTATGCTTTATTTTTTAAGTTACCTTGTATTCATATAATTTTGTACTGATACGGTTCATAGTGTATTGATTAAACCAAACGTTTAGAGTCTGTACCAGTAGCTATGTTTGCCATAAACTTTTTTTTATGTGCTAAAACTCACACATATTAAAAAAAAAAAAAAAAAAAAAAAAGCTTGACAACTGTGATGGAAGGTGAAGTTCAGTTAATTTATGCGAGAGAGCAAAAGAAAGTATGTTTAATAGGGGTGGATAAAAATGTGACTTTGGGAACGCTCATGTTTTTGTGCTGACTTTGTTTTCAGTATGAAACGTGACACACTCAAAATGAAAACATTACAAAGTTAGTATCGGGTATGACCTCCCTGAGCCTTAACACAATCCTGGCAGCGTTGATGCAAAGACCTGATCAGCCTCTGGATAGACTGCTGGTGTTCCACCACTGTTCCCGTGCAGCTGCAGCCAGCTGACGAAGGTTGGCTGGTTGCGGTTGTCTCCTGTGAATTGGCACAGACGATTTGGCCCCACAGATGTTCTATTGGACTCAGGTCAGGAGAAAAAGCTGGCCACGGCAAGACCTTCACATTGTTTTCTTTTAAGTTATGCAATTGTAATCCTAGCATTGTGTGGTGTTGCAATGTCCTGCTGGAAAACCGACACACATCAGATTGGCTTGGAGGAACGGAAAAACGAAGTCAAGGACTTCGTCGACGTGTCACTGAGCAGTAAGGTTGCCCTCAATCTGCACCAAAGGCATTCTTGTGTTAAAGGAGATTCCTCCCCACATCATCACACTTCCACTGCCCCACCGGTTGGCTTGAACAATGCAACAGTCAGCATAATGGTCCTGGGCTGGTGAGATGACCCTCTGCCTTCCAGGAAATGGCCTGCCCACACGTTATATGATCAGAATGCTCAACAAGGTTTTTTATTCGCTGGAGTTTATATGCTAGTCTAGTGAGTGAATAGAAAAAAATGTATGGAAATGCATCAAATTTTTTTTGTTCGATTCAAGAAAATGGATGCGATAACAAGCTTGTGATGTCATTAAGTACAGTTGTTTGTTCGCTAGAGTCCAGTTTAATGGAAACCTGTTTTTTGCACAATAAGATTTGCATATATAATATTAGTTTGTCTTATTGATGGAAACATAGCTAGTGACTCGTTACACTCTTTATATCCAGTGAAGCACCCTTCCAGTTATGATGAGCTTGGTAATATTCTGAGCTGCTCAAAGCAATTTAAATTCTAACCACTCAGTTATCTTCAGAGAACACAGTCCATTTGTGTTGTGAATGTTGAATTGCTGTGCTGTGTAAAAATAATAACTCATGATTGTTGAACCGTACAAAGCACCACCATGTTTTGCTATAATGTTTATTTCCACAGACTTATCCACAAATAATACATCTGACATACAGGCCCCTTTGATTTCTAAAAGTCCAACAAACTCCCCAACCATAGCAAGTTGAGGGATGAATCCTAGAATACCTGACTACATGACCCTTTGGCTGAGAATTGAGACATCCATGGACACTCTTGAAATGAGCCTATTGGAATAGATGTATAAAAGCTCCAAGTGGATATCTGTATGATTTAATTTTTTCACTAACTTGTTATTTGTCTTTTCTAGTTATGGAGTGTTGCTATGGGAGCTACTGACAGGAGAGGTGCCTTATCGTGGAATTGATGGTCTTGCTGTTGCCTATGGAGTGGCCGTCAACAAATTAACCCTTCCCATTCCATCCACTTGCCCAGAACAGTTTTCCAAACTCATGGAAGGTATGCCTGCAGTAAAAACCAAATGCAATACTTTGTCACTAACCATAAATACATACAGGTTACCCTTTTACCATGTACAAGCTTAGAGAGTTTTAGTTTTACCAAGACAAAATAGTGCTTTGTTAGGCTGCCACCTGACTTCAAAAATTTAGCTTTTTCATTGGTTGAAAAATTACATTAGAGAATGAGAACATAATACAAATGGAGAAACACGGATATGCAAGTTGTATTGGACCTCAAAAACTGAAATTTTGCAATTGGGAGAAAATCAGTAAAAATGTATAAAAATGTGTTAAAAAAAACAAAAGGGCAAGCGCTAATGTTAAGCTTTAATTAAAAGAGTTTTAACTGAAATAATTAACCCAAGAGAGAATGAGTGTGAGACTTTGTTTTCAAGAGAAGAAGCTTGATTTACAAAGACAAGTGGACCAGTGAAACTGGACTGGAACCAACAAAACTTTCTCTGCATTTTGTTCTTCCTTGCCTCTGCCCCTTCTTAGAGCAGCTGTGGATTTGTGTTCAAGCTGCTAGCCTGTGACCTTGAAGACAATAACAATCTCACAGACTCCTGCTGATGATTGCAGTTGGAGAACTAAAGATACAGAGATGCACAGACAATCTCACCACTCTTCCTTGCTCCCCTGGTAGAGGATCCAATCTTCAACCAACGTCTAGGGAACTGGTTTAATGAGTATAAATAGGTTCACATAACATTACCATAGACTGGGACACTCTACAACGTTAAACTAATTGATTGTTTGGTTTAACCCATTGATTATCTTTTCTTGTTGATGTCTAGAGTAACTTCTGCACTTTGTGAACTGGATAACTGAATCACTTTTTTTCATGAAGCTGTTAGTATTCAATAAATGGCTTTACTAGAGTTGTTATATATTGCTATTGATACACCTTTGTCATATATTTGAACTTTTGAAGTAGTGAGTTTCCCAGATATTGTAATTTGAGACTACCATACTTCTTTAGACAAACCTAGAGGATGACAGTCTTAAATAATTTTACACCTGAGTCTTCACAACAGATATTAAATTGGAAGAAATGAAACATTAAGAAAATGTAGATATAGCCCTTTAACATATCGCATTTCATGTATATGTACTAGGTTATTTTAGAAAGGCTTGTGCTCCTGTTGAGCATTGCTAACTGAATCAGACCTCCCTGCCCATGAAGAGGTGTTTTCAATGCTGTCACTGGTCTGTTATGTTCCAGAATGCTGGGAGCAGGACCCCCACATCCGGCCATCTTTCACTGCCATTCTGGAGCAGCTCGCTGCCATCGAGGAAGAAGTCATGGCAACAATGCCTCAAGAATCATTCCACTCCATGCAGGATGACTGGAAGGTGGAGATAAAGGAAATGTTTGATGAGCTCAGGACAAAGGAGAAGGTCAGTGAAAATCAGGCTTTATAAACAGACTGGCCAAAAAAGTTGTAGAATGGCCTTTATAGTGGGTAAGACCACATAGCTTGGGATCATTTTTTGAGTGTGATTTAGGCCACTACAGAGTCTCTTTGGCACAATTTGGTGTTTTTTTTCTGTATACTGTGATGGAAAAGTTGGGATATAGTGGAGATGTCCGTACTTATGAATGTCACCCTTTTTAGGGTTTTACGTAAATTATGAAACTTTGTAAGTACATTCTTTAGAAATAGTGTGTTCAGACTGTCTGTCCATCTGGCCTGGCCACTTCATTAGGACCTGTCTACCCGATTGGATTTGCCATCACCCTGAGTTTGAGGTTCAAATTAAGTTGATCCTGTGGTGTGAAATGTGATCCATGCAACTCTGGTGGTGATGGCTACTTTTAAACAGTAATACACCCGCACAGTGCCAGAATTGTGTGTAAATGGTTTGCGGGGTAAGACCTAGACTTTAGGCAATTTCCATAGCCACAAAAATTCCAGCATCTCAGTCTAACTGAACAAGTTTTGGATAACATGAACGACGCGTTCATCATCAAGATCCTCTGCACCAATTGCTGGAAATAATAATTACTGAATTAACATCGCTCTAAATTCCTTCTGGCACTTTGTGATTACTGGGGCAATCGTATATAGATTTCAAAACTGCTGCATTGACGATACGCACACATTGGCCTCATAGGAGGTGATCCCACCCTACTGATAGCAGCCAGTCACTGTCTACAGTGTCAGGGCAGACTTGATAGCGTGCCATTGATGTTCAGACAGGTGAATCCCCTGCAGGACTGCAAGTCAACCCTTTAACTGTGCACAATAGGATTAGGCTCTGTTGTTTCTTAAGTAAGGTAGGAAAGCAATATGTATGCATGCATGTGATAACTGGCTGTAATGTAATCCGGTTGCTTCTGCTCTATTGTCATTCAGATAAAGGAGGGATTTGGAGAAGCAAAACAATGGGACATGAAATAAATAATGTGTTTTTTATTTAACAAAATGAAACCAGCTGTACTTTAATTACTGAATCTGGAAGTAGAAGTAAAAATAACTTTCTTTAACTTACAGCATTTTACTTTTGCAGTATCTTTTTTCTAGTTATTTTAAAATCAATTTGTAAAAGTGCAAGACCAACATACATCTGTAATGAAATACTTTTTGAAGAATCAAAAAGCTTCTCCATATAAATCCCCAGACTGCTCAAACTAAATATGTAGTAGTAGTAGTAGTAGTAGTAGTTGTAGTAGTAGGGTAGTAGTAGGGTAGTAGTAGTTAAAGCCCATTAACTAGAGGACAACTCCAGACGTCGAATGACGGCTGGAGAAAAGAATTCTAATTAGCATCCTCAATTTGAGGATGTTAAAAGGGATGGGCTTTTAACTAATTTAAAGAAAACTGGTCAAAAAAAGACTCCTAATTAAATTAACAAATCCAAAGGGGAGGTGGTACAGAGCGCGCCCCTTAGGGTCCACTGGTTGACAAAGGCGGCCATGTCGCCAGCAGACAAATTTTTGAAATATTTGCTATAAAATACTATTCAATAGAAAATAACACATAAATCAATTATTTTTATATAATAAAATTTTCAGAAACCTTTTAAGCCCCTGTGTACCAGTGAAAATAAGTAAGACACTCATTTGATGTATACTTTTTTTTTTATGAACAATAAAAAGATTACATTTTTAAAAGAATAACACAAACATCAAGCAAAATAAATAGAAACACATGCAATGAACAATAAAATAAACGTTTTATCTGTAAACCGTACAATACATACAAAACACAAGATTTCTGAAGAATAAAAATTACAAAAAAAAACCGTTCTATAAACAATAGCATGCATGTTATTACTATATCATGACATTGTATACTTGTGTACTCGCTTGCTTGTTGCTGGCATGAGCGCACAGAGGAATGTGAACACATTGAAAGCATGCAGAGATGAACGGCGGATGTATTGCTCTATACAAAATATAAAATAAAAGTAAACAATTAATACTGCAAATAAACTGTACCAAAATTAAAGGAAATACTATATACACACATTTAGATGACTGATGGCTTGCTGCTGTATATTATATTCTTCTGAATTCACTCACAGATGAAATAGATTTTTTGTGCGAAATGCAATTG
Organism: Polyodon spathula; assembly: GCF_017654505.1. Taxonomy (NCBI): domain Eukaryota; kingdom Metazoa; phylum Chordata; class Actinopteri; order Acipenseriformes; family Polyodontidae; genus Polyodon; species Polyodon spathula. Next base: position 41,212,893 of record NC_054539.1, on the reverse strand, counting down.
GATAAAAATGTCACCAGGCAACCCCCACCTTCCCCAATCCCAACTCTCCCCCTAAACTTTCAAGCAAACATTCCACAACTATGCACTTTGCACACTGACAGACCAGGTTGAAAGAAACCCCATTAACTAAACAGCAAACATTATTGTACTCAGGTACAGCATGGTACTGCAAGTGCTGTCTTGACATACCTGCGCACGTCCTGGAGCTGATGTGGTTAATATACGCCGCTGTTTAGGTAATTAAAATGGACCCTAATAAGATATTTTTGTTGTGTAATATGAAGCACAATGTTATTTTTAAAAGGGGGAAAAAAAAACTATGTAATGAATGTGTTTGCAATAACGAAGTGTGCTGTTGTGTTTGAAGGAGCTGCTGTCGCGGGAAGAGGAGCTCACTAGGGCGGCCCTTCAGCAGAAGTCTCACGAGGAGCTCTTGAAGCGGAGGGAGCAGCAGCTAGCGGAGAGGGAGATCGATGTTCTGGAGCGGGAGCTCAACATCCTTATCTTCCAGCTCAACAAGGACAAGCCCAACGTCAAGAAGAGGAAGGGCAAGTTCAAGCGCAGCCGCTTAAAGCTGAAGGATGGTAACCGGATCAGCCTACCTTCGGGTAAGGAGTCCCATCACATGTTTTAATTCTCTACACTCCTTCTACAAGTGTAGGAAAGAGAACTCATTATGACTGTTCACAGACACTTCTGGAATAGTTGAGTGCAATTGCTCTGTGTTGAGCTAACCCAGAACTCAAAGCACAGCAAAAAAAAAAAAATTGCTCACACAATGACTTCAGTATTTGACAGCTCATTAAATTCCATTTTGCTGAGTGTGAATAGAAATATGCGAGTACAAAGTGCTGCACACTTCATTTAAATTCTTGTTGGCACTGTTTACCACCGTTAAAATCATCTTCCTCTTAATAATTCTGTCACAACTTTGTTGTTCTGGGAAAGTTACTTAACCCTTTGCAGGCAATTATTTTGACCCTGTCAGGGAGATCAGGTATTATTTAATTTTGGGTAACAAAATAACACTTTAGAACGTGTGCTTTTCAAGTTGAATTAAAGTGATTTTAATTACATAAAACATGAAAGAAAAGAAAATGATACCAGTTTTTTTCAACCAAAAACAAGTTTGTATTCATTTTTCTTTTTTACTATTTATGTGAGGGGAACATTGCAAAAAAAAAAACTGTTAAAAAAAATCACAAAGTTGTTGATTTTGTTGAGATAAAGTGACTTTAGAGCAATCACTTAGGTTCCAAACTTATTGTAAATCAATAAGACACTCCTAACAAAGAAAGCAAATGAAAAAATAAATAAAACAGTTTATGTATTTTATAACTGTTTATTTGAGAAAAAAAGAAAGTGCACAAATTTGAACCAACAACAATTATAGAACAAATATAACTATGTACATGCTATTCAGAGATGTATCTGTAAGACACCTTTCTATCCTCCTCTGGCTCGTCACTTTGAGAAAAATTAATGTATTCTTCCCTGGATTCTTCGAATTCTTCATTTAAACTACTTTAATAGTCACTGACTTCTTCCCCCATCATCTCTGCAAGTTCTTCAGGCTGCCGTGTCTTTCTCTTGCCATCAGCTCTCTCCGTCTATCTGCACTTTTCTGTTCAAATTGTTTTTCTCTGTCTTTGAAGAGATAATCAGCTGGTTCCACCTTCTTTCCTATCAGAGTCGATTGGGGAACACCCTCTGTCAGCTTTCTCTGCTCAGAGCTGACACATGACCTGTGATACAGGTTTATTTGCAACTGGAACAGGATTTTTGCAATGTTGGACCAGGTCCGACAAAGGACCGCAAAGGGTTAAGGAGTAAGGTGAACAATAACAAGTCTATCCTTCCAACTGAAGATGCTTCTGTATGCTCTTTACTGCAAACCGTGGAAATACTATTTACTGTGCTTAGTTGGCTGGTTGGGTGTGCTTACATTCCAAGTGCTTTGACACTATTTTGCAAGACAATAATTAAAAATGAAAAAAAATTGCTGTTAAAGTGGGAGATTTAAAAAAATGTGTTGAACAGCTGAAAAACAGAAACATAGATACAAGGACAGCATTTTTTTTTTCAATTTTAATTATTGTCTTGCAAAATAGTGTCAAAGCACTTGGAATGTAAGCACACCCACACACATATATATATATATATATATATATATATATATATATATATATATATATATATATATATATATATATATATATATATATATATATATATATATATATATATTACATATAATTTTTTTTCTACAAATAATGGTTTTATCTCCTCAAATTGAATCCAAGCCAATACAGGCTTTTATTTTCTTTGCAATGAAACACCCTCTTGCCTTGGGTCTTTATAAACAGGCCGTTTTTTTTTTTTTTTTGTGACCGGTTTGCTTTGTACCAACCACAAAACCATAAAAAATTGTGGAGCTAAACAAACTAAACTATTGATTTGAGTTTTGGACAGGTGCCAAAGTTTCTTAAAGTTAAAAGCTGAGTTGATTATTATAACCATGGTAATGGAACACAATACCAGTTATTGTTCTTTAGTCTTACTTGAAGTACGTATAGGAACCCTTTTTTTTATTTTTATTTTTTATTACTTTTTAAATATTTATACATGCACACGTGTTGGCATTCTTCAGCTTTAACTGTCCCAAGTTGATGCACTAATGCTTCATTATCCCACAAACCTGGTAAATTTTACAGTACTTAACACAGTTCCTTGGTTTGTAGCCATTGCCCTCACACCACAGCAGCAGAGCAGTTTGAAATTCTAATGGCAGTTCTTTTTCCATATTTTAAGAGTACCTGCCATTACTTTGTAAGCCAAAATAAACTCCCCAGTTGCTACTGCGTTATGCGTTAGGAATTACCTGCCATTATCAACAGGCTTATCTTAATAGGAGGCTGTGTGGTCCAGTGGATAAAGAAATAGGCTTGTAACCAGGAGGTCCCCAGTTCAAATCCCAACTCAGCCACTGACTCATTGTGTATTTCATTTATACTTAACCTCCTTGGGCTCTGTCTTTCGGGTGACGTTGTTGTAAGTGACTCTGCAGCTGATGCATAGTTCACACACCGTTATATCTTATATCTTGTAAAGCGTTTTGTGGTGGTGGTCCAGTGGATGACAGGGCATTTTGCAGTTACCTAGACTCTGGAATGCTGTTCCCCTTCAAATTAAGGATGCAGGAAATGTTGATGTTTTTAAAGCATGACTGAAAACGTACCTTTTTAAACCAGAATTTTTATCTACTTAAATTATAACTTACATTATTTAAATTATTACTTTTTTAATTCTGACTGTTGTACATGTTTGTTTTGATTTTTACTTGGAAAGCGCTTTGAGATGTACTATATGAAAAGCAGTATATAAAATATTATTATTATTATTATTATTATTATTATTATTATTATTATTATTATTATTATTATAATGCAGCTTTTAAAAAAATATGGAAACAGATAATATACAAGGTGGTCTATTATGCTGCTTCTGAAAAAAAAAAAAGTCTTCTTGTCATGCAGGGTGCCGTCCAAGTGTTGTAAGGTGTACCGGTTATAGTAAGGCGTGGTACAGTTTGGTTCGGTCTGCTGTGAATCATTTTGTTTCACAACAGCAGCACAAAGTGGCCAAGTGGCTTTATACCCTCCCTGCATAGTGTGAGAAGTGAAGTAACAAGTTTGAAACCGTCTCAAAAGCTCGGATTAGTACTGTACCACAGACTCATGCTTTTTTGTTTGTTAACCAGATTTTCAGCACAAAATCACTGTTCAGGCTTCCCCCACGATGGACAAGAGAAGAAGTTTAAACAGCAATAGTTCTAGCCCGCCAAGCAGCCCCACACTCATTCCACGTCTCAGAGCGATACAGTGTAAGTGCCTGCTGATGTGCAATTTGCTTGTCTGCACTAGTATATGTTCACTTAATGCATGCATATCCTCTGTTTTTATATACTTACTACAAAAGAAGACTCATGTTGGATTTTGTAGGTGCTTTCTGTCACTTTCTTATTTTCAGAATGCAGTAAAGGCTACAGGGAACTTTAAATGAAAGACATCTTGATGTAGCTTTCCCCTTGTAGCATGTGGTGATACACAAGATTGTGAAATGACATGATTTTGTTGTTACAGTGTGTAAGGTTTAATAGTCCAAGCCCTGGGGTATCTTCAATTGATCTAAATGGTGGCAATTAACATCTTAGGCTTGCCATTAATCTAATATTGACAGCTTATCAGCATAACAAATTTACCAGTTTCTTGAAATGGCCCAACTGTTTACAATAAATTTCATCAACATCAAAAGTGTTCCTGTGTATGAAATTGGTATTACATGGTATATGCATGCAAACAATTTAGGATTGTAAAGTCTACAGCATTTTATTAATTATTTTCTTGTAAAATCAATAACTGACATTGACAGTGTCAGTGGTCAGAGGAACAGTATGTATGTCTACCATCAAGATGTGGATATCACAAGTGAATGTGAACCTGCCAGGGTTAAAAAAAAAAAAAAAGGCAAAACTGACATTATGAACTGGCGTAGAGGATTCTTTTTGTGTGGTTTCAAGTGACTCAAAATCAATAGCATGATTTTGCAAATTTCTACTGCTAGTTATTTGAAAAAAAAACAACAACAACAACTACAACGACGAAGGTTTGTAGTCTCTTAAATTCATCTGCTTTTTGGAAAAGGTTATAATACAATGCTGGAGTTGGATCCTTAGTTTTCTGAATCATCAACAATTAAATAAAGGATATAAATACCTGTATCGATTCCAATAATCCCTCTGCATTGTGTTAGGTGGTTGTTAAAATGACAGCATTTACAGCTGTACTAATTGTGTTTGTGTTTCTGGAGATGTGCCAGATTTGCTAAGTTTTTACTTCTCCTTGTTATCAATTAGGCCCTCTTGATCATAATGGGATTACCAATATATAATATATTTTGTTAATATCTACACAGAGACTTCTCCGTTTTAATTTGTATTTTACTTTCTTAATTATAACTATATATCTACAATATCTATCGTAGGGCTCCACGGTGCGGCCAATTTGGATGCAACAAAAAAAAAAAAAAGTTACTGGTGTGACCGTCATTTTTGTTTTAGGAGCATGTGACCACATGATCAGAAAAAACTGATATGAAATTTTATTTTTTGTCAGATGGGTCATTCTACAGAAAGGGGGACAAATTGGAGATTCCAAAAAATTGAGATAAGAAAAAATCTTATCTGCATATAACATAACTTAGTTGAGCTAAAATGTAATGCATTTTTAAAATATTTTTGTTCAAAAATGTTTTAGCACATAAATCTGTCATTACCATAACACAACTAAAAACTGTTGTGTAAGAGAAATTTACATAAAATCGATTAGGCTATAATATTACACATTAGTGAAAATATGTATTTCGTTTTTAAAAAGGTAAACTTTGATTTTCATATTTATTGAATAATACAATTAAGCTTAGTTTTGACACTTTTATCAGGTTTTGTATTGATATTTTTAATTAAAAAATCTCTTAGCAATGATTAAAAGTTTACCAAACTTTATTTTTTTAAATATGAACCCCTTAACTTTCACTCCAGCCAATGCTGGTACAGTTTTATTCACTAAAATAACTATTGTTACGGTAATGACATTACAGTTACAGTAATGACAGCCTATTACAGTAATGACACTTAAGGATTTAAACAGTGATTTAAAATAAATATGTAAAGAAATAAACCATTTATAATGACGCTATACACATTCCAAGATAGGTTTTATTGAAAATCGTAAAACTTTAAAACACGCTAAGGATAGGCGTAGTGCAAACAGTTGCAGCTGCAAAATCCAAATTGCGTAGCAGCCAGGTAATTATTTTGCATTACACATTACTCAACGCTCACAAATAATGAGCTGCAATAATGCTAATGAGGGTCACAGTTAGCACTGCCTGTGCATTTGGGTATTTAGCGTCCGCACTTACTTAAGAGTACAGGGAGCAGTGGGCGCTGTATGAGATTTGTGGAGCACGAAAATCAAAGCAAACAAAACAGTATGTCGGAGGAAGGGCAGCAAAGTCCTGTTGGCACACGGAAAAGAAAATAAGTGTTTTTTTGTTGTTGTCGTGGTGCGGTGTGTCGTAAGACACATTCGCTTGTCAAATCATGTCCGGTGTGTAGAGGCCTTTACTCAAGTAAAAGTGTAAATACAGTAAAGCATTAAGCTATGCACTGCCTGGCCACTTTATTGTGTGCATTTCTAACCTATTGGATTTGGTGGGGTTGAGGCCTTTATTGACCATTCCACCTTACATAACCCCCTTACTGACTAAATATCCTGACATTGTTAAATAGAGCAATAGAGCAAGACCACACCACAAAACCATTAAAAAGACCCTGACTCCTTCCATCACCCACTGACCTGCGCTTTCACTTTCTCAAGCTCTCGCTCTCCCTCGGGCTCTCTCCCCACATCACTCCCAGGCTTCAGTCTCTCACAGGCCCAGTCTCACTGGCTATCTCACACTAGAATTCTGATTGTTTGGTTCCTCTTGGCATTCACTACTCAGACCTTTCACTCTCTCCCCCCTACTCCCACGCAAGGATGGGAACTCAGTTTGTCTCATTTTTGTAGAATGACCCAGATACAAATATAAACAGATTTGAAAAACAAAAGCAAAGTTTTCCTAATACATTCTAACTCATGCAAGTGCTTTTATTACTGTGTGTTCCAATATTTATATTGCTAGCAAGGCTCTAAAAACTACATATCCCATACACCACTGATATTGTCACCAAGTACATGGAACAATGTGCTGTTTGATCATTGTTCAGTACTCCTGGTTTGCAAGACAGTATGGGCGCTAAGAACCAAAAAATCCAATATCCAAAAATTGGAAATAAAAAAAATTATTTTATGTACAATATTGGAAGATGATGATTCCTGGGACATATCTCTAGTTCTGCACTCTATATAAATAAATGCATCAAAATAATAATAATACAAGCACATTCTCATTTATGCATTTATTTATATTACTATTATATATTTAAGCCACAGTGTCGGCCGGTGAAGGCTGTACCACACGGTAGAGCATTCATTGCGAGGGCAACATCGCCATTAGATTAACTTTTTTCATGATATTCTTTAAAACAACACTTAAAAACCTTGAATACCTTTATTAAATAAATAACATTTTGCTTGTCAGAGTTTATTACAGTTTATCTGGACAGTGCCAGGTATTTGAATGGAGCAATATCACTGAATCGTCCATGTCTCGGTTTGTTGTTGCTGAAAGATTCTGAGCTCCAGTTGAGGCTATGGTTTGGCTGATGTGGCAATGGTAGGTACAGTACATGACTGGTTGCTTTCGTCTGCGCAAAGTATCGATTTCAAAGTATCGAAAAATTGTGATGAAATAAAATATGTTGGAGAGACTGGAATAACTTTATATAAAATAATTCAGAACCACATTTCATTAATTAGAAATACAAAAAAAGAAAAGAATGAACCAATAGAACAGCACTTCACCAGTGAAGGACATGACATAAATGATGTAAAGTTTGTAGTTCGAAAATGATTGAATGAGAACAGCCAATCAGCTTCCAGATCTAGTGGGCTTCTATTTTGCATAGATGCCCGCTGGAACATTGAAGTTCTTAACTGTGAATTACATTTTAAAAACAATTCACGCATAAATACCAGCTTTTTCCCTTAACATTCTAATCTACAACTAATCTGATAACATAAAAAGCTCCTTAAACATACTTTCTGATGCTGGTCTAGAGACAAGCGAAACCATGTCTGTGACAGGACACCATAATGAAGACTCAATTCGCAGCTACTGGACAGCAAATCAACAGGGAAGACACGATTGGTCCACAATTCTGTCATCGGCTTGATCCAAACAACAACCTCCCTCAAAACCAGCCAGTCAAACTCCCAACCCTGTTTCAGTTCTTTCCACACCATCCAATCCACTCTCTGCCTGCTTGAATGACGCCCCGCCTCCAACAACAAGTTTTGAGTGAGGCTCAATACTACACGGACTATTCAATAATTGTACATGTCCAGATAAATTATAATAAGAAAGAGTAAGACCCAATAAATAAATATGTTAGTAGTAGTAATAATAATAATAATAATAATAATAATAATAATAATAATAACGTTTTCTTTACGTGTATGTTGTAATTATGTTAGGGACTATTTTTCTCAGCGGAATGTTACCTGGTAAAGTATCAGAAGGTAAATACAGGTTTTAAAGTTTATTTTCTCTTTAAAAAAAGAAATAAGTCATTTTCTAATAGCGATAGAGCCCTCTCGATGCATGCTCTACTGTGTGATAGATGACCTTGACTTTAGTTAGCGTCCTCGCCTACGGCTCGAGACGCATAACTCCAGTCGCGGTCATCTACCACACGGTAGAGCCTCGACGGGATTTATCGCTTAATTCGAACAGCTAAAATTAGACAATGTGACATATAGAAGAATAAAAGAAAGCAAATGGATAAATAGACTGAAAACAATTATGCCAGTGGGACTCAACAGAAAAGAATGAACTAATTAACTCCAATAAATATATAACATTTAAATAAATAAACAAAATTAATTCAAAAGTTGTGCATGCTGATGCGCTGGGGAGGCCAAATCAAGGCTGATCATCAGAGCCAGCATTGCATGATAACACCGTGTAACAAATTAATATTATTTTTTTGTTCCTGGGTAGTAAGTGTTATTTCCTAATTGCTTATGCCTCAGAAGTATAGAAAATGGCTCCCCACAAACTTTGCTTTTGTGACCAGGACAGGTAAATTTCAAAATATAGCTATTTCCAATGAGAAAACGGGTAAATTTGTGCCTTTTCGTTCACATAAAATCAGAAAAAAACAACATATGAATCCAAATTAACATGTATTTATACTAAAGTAATACAAAAATGACTACAAAAGATTTAGAAGTGAGTAGTTTTTCGAGATTTACAATTATACTGTAAATTTATGTAGTTAATGCCGTAGCCTCTGCACTTGAATAAGCAGATTTTATTGAATTGGTCTTCATGAGCACAGCATGTGGCTAAACTTGTTGAACTCAGTTTGTAACAGTTACTTTGTTGTTACAAGATTGTGTTTGGTTGTGGAGAATTTTGTTGTGTGTGCCTTTAACTTTTCAATGTGCATGTGACAGGCTGGCGAGTGGATAGAGGCCCAGAGACAGACTGCAGTTCAAAAAAAATAATGCTTTAATTATAAATAAGCGCGAAAACAAAGATATTTAAACACAAAGCAAAACTTACAAAAATAAAGGTTTCTAGGCTGGGCGATGCCTTCACTGGATTAGAAAGTTCAAAAATCACAAAAACAAAAACAGCACGCACAACAGTCTGCTAGCTTCCTCAGCTCTCTCCTCTCCCTAATGGGAAGCTGAGACCTCCTTTTATGTCAGGTGGCTGGGTGCTGATTGATCGTTAATTACTCTAATCAACCCCAGCCACCTGAATACAATTAACCCAGGCAGGTAGGGGAATTTAACCCCATCCCTGCCAATTTATATAGGGCAGAGCTCTGCTCTGCCACAGTGCAGCAATTATTTTACCTTGGAACTGAACTGAGGGGATGCACACTGTCAGAATTTGACCCTGTTACAAACTGCAAACAAAATGTTCTAGAGTCCATGGCCAAAGAATGGCCAAAAGAAAGGAAAAATAAAATAAAAGATTTTGTTTTTGTAAACAACAGCTAAAAAGATAGAAAATTGGAAAACATATGATACAAAAGTATTAAACTCCACAAAATAATACACATTTAGATTTAAATAGGAGGAGGAACTTTGCAAACTTCACATATCTCAAGGTAGTAAGCATGCATCTTGGCTGACTTTTTTCCCCCTAATTTCTTAGTTGTCAGCTTCCAGTGATTGGGTTTCTGTGATATGGGCTTTCTGCTCCTGCTTCTAAATTGTGGTGTATTGTACATTTGTTATGGATATGAACTTGGAAGGATCAATTGAACCTCTTCAGAGGATTGAATTTGTTTCACATAATTGTGTTTTTATGATTGAGCAGAGCTGATTTATCAACACAGTCCTTTTCTTTAAATAGTAACTTTGGATGAAAGCAATAGAACATGGGGAAGGAGTACAATTTACAAACCGGAAGAATTTGAAGATGTCCAAAAAGGCTTTAAAAAGAAGGGGCGTACATGGGGCCCAAGCTCTGTTCAAACAAAGGACCGGGCCAATAGTGCAGAAAGGTATGGATAATCCTGGCACATTGTCTTTCGTCAATATATAATCATATTTCTGACAGTCGTCTAAAGTTAGAAAGTATCAGCAACACTGACCATTATGCTTTGTTCCTCTCTTTTTAGGACAACTAATTTGTCCATATAGATTCTGGTGGGGTGTTAAGAAAATTGCTTGAATTCAATCCCTTAATGGGAGTTAAATCATGATTTAAGACCATCATTGTACATTGTACATTTCATAAAGCTAAATGAATGTTTCCTATATCTGTTAGTTGTCAAGCTATGTCTGTTTTATTAAGTTTAGGCATCTAAAGTTATGTCCTGTTTTATTTACAGGATAAGACCACTTTCAGATGGCAGCAACCCCTGGTCCACCAGTTTGATGAAAACCCAGAAGTCTGTTCCTTTAGCTGCATTGTTTGTTGATCAGGGTATGACTAATTACTTAGGTGGGAAGAATATGTTGGTAAAATCACAACTTCATCAAGTCATTTAAATGTGGCTTCACCTGAGCAAATACATGTGGTGTTACTTCAGCTACAGTGCCTATAGAAAGTCTACACGCCCTTTCAGAATTTTCATCTTTTGTTGCCTTATAGCCTGGGATTAAAATGCATTAAAATTGTGTTTTTTTTTCATTTGTCTACACATCCTACCTCACAACTTCCAAATATTCTAGACATTTGTAGAAAATTAATTAAAAATAAAAACTGAAATAGCTTGGTTGGATAAGTGTCCACCCCCCTTAGCAATCCTAAATTAGCTCAGGTGTAACTAATTGCCTTCAAAATCACACATCAAGTTAAGTGGCGTCCACCTGTGTTAAATTGTAGCGATTCACATGATTTCAGGATAAATTCAGCAGTTCCTGTAGGTTCCCTCTACTGGGTGGTGCATTTCAAAGCAAACTCAACCATGAGCACCAAGGCGCTTTCAAAAGATTGTTGAAAGGCACAGATCAGGGGATGGGTATTAAAAAATATCAAAGGCCTTGAATATCCCTTGGAGCACGGTCAAGACGATTATTAAGAAGTGGAAGATGTATGGCACCACCAAGACCCTGCCTAGATCAGGCCGTCCCTCCAAACTGGATGACCGAGGAAGAAAGAGAATGATCAGAGAGGCTACCAAGAGGCCAATGGCAACTTTGCAAGAGCTACAGGCTTTTATGGTCAAGACTGGTCAAAGTGTGCATGTGACAACAATATCCCAAGCACTCCACAAATCTGGCCAGTATGGTAGGGTGGCAAGAAGGAAGCCATCACTCAAGAAAGCCCACCTTGAATCCCATTTTGAAGTATGCAAAAAAACACTCAGGAGGTTCTGTAGCCATGTGGCAAAAAGTTTTGTGGTCTGACGAAACTAAAATTGAACTTTTTGGCCTAAATGCAAAGCATTATGTTTGGCGCAAACCCCACACAGCACATCACCCAAAGATCCAGCATCATGTTATGGGTATGTTTCTCATCGGCAGGGACTGGGGCACTTGTCAGGATAGAAGGGAAGTTGACAGAAGTTTACCTTTCAGCATGACAACGACCCAAAGCACACAGCCAAAGCTACACTGGAGTGTCTAAGGAACAAAAAGGTAAATGTCCTTGAGTGACCCAGTCAGAGCCCTGACCTAAATCCAATCGAAAATTTGTGGCATGACTTGAAGATTGCTGTCCATCAACTCTCCTCAAGGAACTTGACAGAGCTTGAACAGTTTTGTAAAGAATAATGGTCAAATGTTGCCAAATCTAGATGTGCAAAGTTGGTAGAGACCTATCCCAACAGACTCCCAGCTGTAATTGCTGCAAAAGGTGCTTCCACCAAGTATTAACTCAGGTGGGTGAAGACTTACCCAATTATGATCTTTCTTGTTTGGTATTTTTAATATATATTTTTTTCCTCAATAACAGTGTGGAGTATGGTGTATAGATAAGTGGAAAAAAAATCTTCATTTAAATACAAGAAATTCTGAGGCACTGACACAACAAAATGTGAAAAAAGTTCAAGGGGGTGTAGAATTTCTACAGGCACTTTATGTTAGTGTTTCAGCAATAACCTGAAGTCAAGCAGATTGATATTGAAGTAATGTCTTCCTCTGTGTAATTTAGACAGTACACATCGGTTCTGTGAACAAAAATACACTCCCCAGATTAGTTCACTGTCAAAGGTTGAGAGAGTGCTGTCTGTGTTTTCCTTGGCCTCATGCCCAGTTTTCCACAAGAAGCCTTGGGTGTGCAATAAAGGGCCTCTTTTGAAACAAACACGTACTGTAAGCATAAAGTGCTACCTTGTATAAATACAACGATACAGTGCTCCCTTGCTATAAGAGAAAATAAGCCTAAATGACTTGTAACCAAACTTTTCTGGTTTGTAGGGACATCTCTAGAAGAGATTTGTTCATCTGAAAGTGTTGATAACAGCCGACCAAAACAACTGAAGTTTCCTAATCAGGTGTATATCGATCTACCTCTTTGGAAAGACGAACAGGGGGAGGGCACGGGAGGGAGCGAAGGCTTGGAAGAAGCAACTCCTTCCAGCTCAGCAAGCAGCACACCTCAAGTCACTCCAACCAACAGTTTGAAACGAGTGACGCTGAGAAAGAAAACGGACAGTGTGCTGTACGGGTGCGCCATGCTCCTCGCTTCAGTTGGCTTGGGATTCGATATCCGCGACGTGAACAGTAGGCCCCAGTCCATGGAAGAGCCCGTGGTCAAGGAAGAAAAGAAAAAGAGGGAGGGGATATTCCAGAGAGCCACTCGGTTCCGTCGGAGCACAAGTCCTCCCAAAAGAATGAGTTTGAAAAAAGATGACGGCAACATTCCTTCGCTGGGCCATCCCTCTGGTTCAGATCACATTTCCATGTCTTCCATTTCTGAATGCAACTTCACAAAATGTTTGATTCAGGATAATTCAGAAGAAGCAAGCACATACAGCTGCTATTTGAAGGCAGGGTCGTCAAATGAAAATGGCAACAGTGAACACAAGTACAAGGAGTCCTGTGCACCCAAGGTTTTGAACAATGGGGCCTTCAGTAGCATGTCAAAATGGGATTCTGACCTGCAGTCATGTGGCTCTGAGAACAACAGTGTTTTGCAACACAAGCAAACCATGTTGGTGGGAGATGCAGTTCAGAATTACAGTAAGTATTTTGTTTAAACTTGCCAGCCATCTTCAGTTTGTCTTTTTTTTTTTTTTTTTTTTACCTCAGGAACTAAAATATAAAAGATAAATAATAATAATAATAATAATAATAATAATAATAATAATAATAATAATAATCTTTATTTTTATATAGCTCCTTTCATAGTGTACCACCATCACAAAGCGCTTTACAAGGTACAGCTGTGTACAGTAACACCAGTGGCAGGGCGGTTCAAATCAGATTGCAAAATGTGACCTTCAATTTTAACCCCCTTTTCTTGTTTCCATAGTAACTTGCACCAACCAGTCAAGTTAGGGTAGAACAGCGGAAATGATCGTTCCAAATTCTATTTTGTCTGCAGTTCAGAAGAGATGGCCATTGCCAACTGTAGTGATTTCTGTGAAATGTTCCCGTTGCCGTGTATTGTGTATTTCCCTGTGAAAATGACCATTTCTTAAATAAGTATAAAGAAAATATAAATTTTTTTATACTTCACTAAATACAACAAACATTTTCTTTATTTATGCACTACCTGTTAGATTGCATTTAGGCAGCCAGTTCAGTTTGCTTCTGGTTAATGATTGAACACACTGCACGATTTCTTTAAAATGTCTTCAACCAAAAATACACCAGCTGCATCAAAGATCGGAAATACTTAAAGATCTGGTAAAGATCACTATGTCCAGTACAAGAAGGGGTCATTTCATGTATCTGTAGTTATTTAAAATTTTATGTATGTTTTTATTTTGTTTAATAATTGAAGGGTGAAAATAGAATGTCTTTAAAAGGTTGACATAAAAAGCATAAAGCATGTACTGTTTTTCAGGTAAGCATTTAAATATTTAGGAACGTTTGTTGCATAATAACTAGAGAAATTCTGCATTTCGAATGTGAAGCTATTTTTTCTGCTTTAATAAATAGTTTAATCGTGAAATATTTTAGAAGCTTATTTTTAGACAGACAAATGCCATGAATAAGCAATTTTTTACTGTGAAAAAATACAGCCCTATTTGCTGTGAGCAGCAGTACGATTGATCAGATTACGAAAAATGTAAAAAACCTACGTTTTTGTTTTTGCAGTTTTTTTTTTTTTTTTTTTAAATAAATATATTTCACTCACTGGCATTTTATGCACACAGTAGATAGTTATCTGGCGTTTAATGCAAATAGTTCCCTGGCATATTTTGCACAGAATATAGTTCCCTGGCACGTCTATTATATATAGTTCCCCTCCCACAATTTAAAGTTAATAAAAAAAAAAAAAAAAAAAAATGCATGAAAACAAAGCATGCAAACCAATGCGTTTGCTAAATATACATGTCTCTTCATATTGTCCTCATTTGAAAATGTTGGCCGCCAGGTTTTGAAAGCTAGTGGCCAAATGACCACCAGCCTACAAACTAATTTGTTCCACCATGACCTGTGAGCTTTGAGACATCACCTGTGGGGTTTGCTTTACATTGTCTCCATTGCTTACCTACTTTGTCAAAATCTGTCACCTGCTACTTGCTAATGTCAAGTTATTTCAACAAACCTCAGTGTACCACAGCTAGGCCCGGCATCATCTAGATTTATAGGAAGGAGTGGTTCACTTTGGAGGTTTAAGAACAGGTGAGATAGTTTTGTTATTTATAGAATTTCTCTTGGGGCACTGTGAAAATGTTGATTTATAGGACTAAAGAAACTTCTTCAACCAGTTGCTGACAGGGTGTGACAGGATAGCCGGGAGGACAGAGACTCGAAGACAGTAACTGCAGTTAAAGCGCTGCTCCGCTGTTTTAATCAACAAAAATAAATCAAAAAGTCAAACAAAACACTGTTCACAGAGCCAAAAATAAAAGGTCAAACAAAAACTGTTCAGGCTGGGCAGAGCCTTCACGGAACTTTGTAACACAAAACAAATTTAGAAACACTCACCCCAAAACACCTCCCACAAACAAAGGAATTTCCCCCTTTTTTATAGCATGTGGCTGGAGCCTAATTATCAATTACTCAATTAGCTCCAGCCACATTCTCACATGTATTTTGGCAGGGATAGGAAATTAACCCCATCTCTGCCAACCACCACCAAATCACCACACAACAATATTTACAGACAGGGCCCTGCCCTGCCACACAGGGATATATGTTTTGTCCGTTTGATTATATTGTCTTTATGTCACACTTCAAATTGAATGGACTTTCATTAGAAAAAATATATCTGGTATATTAGAATCTAGGCCATAGTCATAATTCTGCTTCAGAGAATCTTCACATTTTATACACGACAAAGATATAATTGGCTCACATTGAAGTAACACAAAAAAATCCACAATTTAAACTTGGATTCAGATAACATTTTTTTTATTTTTCAACAGCTAATGGCACATCCACCTCGCAAATTGATCCAACAGTATTGCCCCAGACTCCCAATCCTGAAGCAGCATATCCAGCCTCTGTGCTGAGAAGAACCCACGACCAAGACGTATCCCCCGAAAGGCACCTCTCTGGAGACTATGCCTCTAGGCCTCGGCCTCTGTCCCTTAAAAGTAAAGCCCACCCCTGGCATCTCATGCAAGGCCGAAACAAGAGCTCATCCGCAGGACCTTTCTCGGGAGAGAAAACAGCACAAAATCTAAACTATTTGCTTGCAGCTGAAGCAAAGGCTGGCTGTCACGTTGCCCCTGCTGCCTGCTCTTTACTGGATATTGATATGGAAGGACAGAAAGGGGACTGCACTGTACCCCTTTGTAGAATTCAGAGCAAACCTGCCAGATCTACTGTATATGAACTGGAAAAGGAGTCCTTGTCTTAGCAATTTCTGTTTAAACAAACATGTTTGTTCTAGCACATCAACGTTTTCGTAATGAAGTAATGAAGACGTTCTGCTACTAAACTAGAACCTTTGTGTCACCAGGCAGCAGGTTGCCATTTAATCCACTTGGGCTGAGGCTGCTTTCAGTTCTTACAGGTACTTCATAAAGGTTATTTATCTCTATACATTCTGATAGGGTTAAATTGTAGGTTGTTGGAGTGTTATTTGCTGAATTTGTATGGTTTTTTATTTGTTTTTTTTTGTTTTTTTTTTTACAAAGAGCAACATATTCCAGTGTAAACTGGTCAATGTTAATATTCAAGCCAACAAGGATTCCTTCTGCAGTGTGGTTTAGTAGTTCAACTAAGGTTTTAACACTGTTCTCCTGTTGAAACTCTTTTGGTGCTAGAATTTGTTACACCACTTTAGAATATGCAGATTTTTAAAAAGCCAGGCTATTTATGAGAAGTTGATGCTGCTTTCTGGTACCTAATCACTTCATGTGTTGTCGTTCAGACTGTGTGTCCAACAGCAAAGGCACCAGGATTCAGTTGTGTTGTTTTTTGAAATTGCTGAACTGAATTGTCCTAATTGATTCTAAAGCATTGGTAATGTACAGTAATTCTGCATGTAGAAATGTTCTTAAATTTAGAGAATTATCCATAATTGAATGTATTGGTGATTTTTTTTGTCATCCAATGGTTGCGTTTGTGAATCGGATCTATTGTTAAAAATGCCACTATTGCTTTTTACAGTGTTCATTGTTGTCAGGGCATATTGTATCCCTGATATAATATTAAATATAAAGGTATCCCTGGCATTTGGATTAGAAACCATTTCTATTATAATATTTAGGTGGATGATTTATATGCAAGGTGTTCTCATTGCATAAAACGTGTTGAATCGATAACTCCTATAAATAAGGGGAGAAATTACCTTCTGTTGTAAGGTGGACATACAAAATCTATTCTGGAATGTTACATTTAAAAGTAAAGGCAATCTGGCATTTCAACTTAGGTAAGCTTAATTTTACTTGCGGTTGTTGATTTTACATAATAATTTTTGCCATTTCATGAATATGTAACACTTGTTGGAGTCATCAATATAATATCAGACTACTGGCAAGACTTTTTGCTCATTAGTTATATATATGCTTTAGTGAGTTACAGGAAAATAATTCCATTTAGGGTTTCTGTGATGCCGTAAATTACGAGACCAAAGACCCGAGATGGAATTGTTTTCCTGTAACTCATTTAAGAGGCCCATCTGTTATTTTTTTATAATACATGGATACCCTTGTGATGCTAATATTAAAGAAGACGAGGTTCAGCAGTACGCTGGGTTTTTTTTTAAAGTATTGTTTCAGTGCTGTACAGACGTTCTAGGTCGTTATCAGTTTCTCTGAGATACAAATGTACCAGCGTTACATATTTTTTTATATATTCTCATTTTGTTGCTCATTAATGAACATTTCTGCTCTGTGGGTGCTGTCGAGTGATTGAAAATGAGACATTTTGTGTTTGAATTGAAAGTGATGGGTCAAAGTTCAATTTATATTTTACTAGAGAAATGATCACTTTTTGATGTCACTACTGACTACTGTGGTATTATGCCTTTTTTTTTTTTTAGACTGGCTCAGGAAGCAAATATAGGAAGTCAATATAGTCTTCATCCATGTATTATATATATATATATATATATATATATATATATATATATATATATATATATATATATATATATATATTATATATATATAATGAGGTCATAATACAAAATAGTAAATGTGTATATATATATATATATATAAATCCATTACTCTTTGTAAATGACCGCATTACTTCGAATTTAAGACAAGAATTTGTTACCATTTTTTGCTTCTCAAAAATAGCCTGCATCTTAAATTTGAGTGCAGTAGTGATGCGGCTATTAAAATTTCCAAAAAAAGACGTGACTACCAGAGTACGCAAAACAACGTGACTGACTGCCGAGAAAAGACAAAACAAACTGTTACTGCCCGATCTCGAATCAACCATGACATACAAGCATCCATTTTCAATTAAGCGTCATCAGCTTCATGAAATACAATTTCAGCATTTCTAACTATCAGTACCAGCTTGGCATCCACAGATCAGGAAATACAATTTCAGCATTTCTAACTATCAGTACCAGCTTGGACAGATCGGAAATGCTAATATTTTTCGACATGCCAAGCAATACCAGGTGTGAGTAATTGCAATTGGAAAAGAGAAGCAGCACATAACTGTAAGCTCTGTGTGAAGCAAACGACTGTAAACTGCCTCCATATGCGTAATTGAGGTTGTATCTCTGTAAATGCATATTTATTTGATGTTTTATTTTTTCCTTAAATTGAAGGTGGGAAATTTGGGCTGTGTCTTAAATTCGAAGGAAATACGGTGTTCCCTGATTTCCCATAGTAATCTATTTTTTTTTTACAATTTACTAATTTTATAAGGTAGTACAGTATTGACTTTTTAAATGGAACATTGCTAGATTTTGTTTGACACTGCAGTTGTTGTACAGTATAACCCATACAAAATCATGATAAGCACTTAGAAGTATCAGAAATCACAACAAAATGTGCTCCCCTCTAATTTTTGGGACCTTTCCAGAACAGTGTGGGAGATTGAGATGGATCTAGGAGGAGGTAAAACCCATCCTTTTCCAATGGTTTCTACTCACAATATACTTTTCATCTTGAGATGGTATAGCACAAAACAATTGAAAACGGGTCTCAATAGTTTATATTTCATACAAATAGTAGATTCGTTATGATATGGAGTTACCAGGCATGTCCGTTTAAGGCTTTCTTATCTTGAGTTTTCCATAGCTAAATGGCTAACTTTTGAAAAGAAAAATAAGTCTGATTGAATGAAACTATATCTTAATTTACTGTCGATGTATTGTCTTTGGTTTAACCCCTGTGGTTTAGGTTCAGTTTTGAAAACAGAAAACCAGTCCTGGAAGTTTGTGAGTAAAAAAAACAACTTTAAAAAAAGGTGATTATTTGCTATCAAATACATAGCTGATAAAATACTGTCCATAAAAATACTCAGGTTGTAGATAACTTTTTATAGTATGCTAGATTAGTGCAATTCATCAACTTGATTTTGTGTGGACCCACAAGCTCTCTACCTGTATGAGCTGTATTACCTCTGTCAAACACCAGCTGCCTGTTATCTCAACAACAAAAATAATCTGCTTTTTTAGCACAATGGCTTTCTCAGGTAGACCTTTAAGACTTGAAAACTCCTTCATACTTGGACAGGAAGACCTACCCTTCATGATCAAGGCCATTACTGTCTGTTCCAGTCTTAATCCTTTCACTTTGACCGTTGTCCGTGACCAGTTTCTGCCTTTCTCCTGAGAATATGCCAAAACACTGTTAAATACTTGGTCTCGGCTCATGTATACTGTATGATATTGTAAATGTATTGTATGTTAAATTCACTTCATTTCTTTTTTGTTTAAGGTCTGTGGTATTTGTAGCGAAGCCCCACTGCTGTATCTAATTTGTGTTCCAGAAAATGTTTTAGATTTGAATATTTATATAAAAATAATTGCTAGTAAAGAAATGTGAGCTATTTTTACTGTACCAATCAAAGGTCTACTCACGTGACCTGCTGCTTTATAAATGTAGTTAGGAAGGTTGCTTGCATTTTTTATGTGAACAAAAAAAAAAAAAAACTGCCCACAGTACCTGTATAATACCAAGCTGGCTTTGTCCGTCTTTTAGAGGACTTTCTGTCAAACACATGTTATCATTATGATGAAAACACAATATAATATCCTTGAAAACAAGGAAATATTGCTGAGATCAGTATATGTTGCAATACTGTAAAAATCCACATTGCTTCCAGTAGAATACATGCATGATCTTGTTGTTTTATTTTAATGGTTTATAATTGTATCACTACATCCTAATTTTTTGGTAACTTGTTCACAAATTCTAAGCAGTAGCTAATACCTTAGTCTTGCATCTAAATTGGAAAAAGAGTAGCTGGCTAAGTCTGATATTGGTGTTAACTGTTACAGAATCTTTTGTTTTCCGGATGTCATCCATTAAAAGCTGTAATGGGTTTATCCATGCTTGGGAGTTTTTACACTTAATTAGCAGAACCTGGAAATTACAAAAAAGGGCGAGTTTGTTTTTCACTAGACTTTTACTGTATATTCCTTTTTAAAATGCTGACAGTACCAGCTTTGAGACAGATTTGTGGGATCACCAAAAAAGCATCCAGTGTAGAAGTTGATTTTGCAAAAACGTTTATTTAATTTTTTTTTTTTTTTTTTTTTTTTTTTATTAGACCCTATTACATTAAATCATAATGATTTACTCATTATGCAGGCATTGTATCAATTATACTATTTTATTTGGGTGTTGACTTGCTTGCCCCAACAGTATAACATCCCTGGACTTGCAGTATATGACAGAACTGTTTACTCCTCGTACTGGAACACAATTGTGCATATTTAGAATAACAAATAGCCTTGGTGTGTGCATTCCACCCTAGAGTAATAATGCTTTTTCTTGTTAAACTTTATAATTGCTGCATTAGGAATTACTGTATTTAAACATATACTGTAAAAAAGTTCACTCCATCCAGCATTCTGTATATTATGAAATTGATTTTAAAAATCATCTGGGAATATGAAAACAGTTTTTACTCCCTTATTTTGCTACAGTGTATGTTTTCAGTTCATACGTAATAATAAAGGTCAAGGTATAGTCACAGGCTTTAAACAACACAGCACATTCACATGTTTTTCAACTGTACCAAAACTCCAGTACATTTATTTCCAGTTGTCAATATCTTACGTGTATAAAATAAAAAAATAAAAAACTGTACTCTAGGCTAGGAATTCAAATTGGTCCTAAATTAAACCAGTACTGGTAAGTTAAAGCTGAAATATGCTATTTATTCAGCATCCTCAGGGGAGATTACATGTAATTACCATTCTGCTATTGCTACTTCAACTGTTAATTTCTCTTTGAGCTGTCAACTTCATATTTTCAATGTTATGGAAACTCTAAAATGTCACATTGACCTTTGACCTAAGATGACTTTATACTGATGTGGGTATTATATTAGAAAAAGAAACCCTTTTTGTTACACAAATTTTATAAAGCAGCTGCCACCACCACACTGCCTTGAACTTCATATTTGCAGTGTTAAATCGGTTGCATTTAAATTATGGGACCTTGCCTTTGCCTTCAAAAGTGTTTTTCAAAAGTATGCATTGTGACATTTAAGTACAAAAAGTAAAATCCTGATTGGCCTTTCTCTATTGTGTTCGTATATAAGTACTTAACTTTACTTAAGTGACGTCACTATTATGCAACATTTAAAATGACTTTTGCTCAGTACATTGTGATAGGGAATGCAAGGTCCAGTAATTTACTGTATACAGCCTGTCCGTGTGTTTTATAAACACTGCTAAATGTGTTTGTGCCTATGTCAGTGACCTCTGACCAAATACGACTTTTAAGATTTTGGGGAATATAGACAGCATTTTGAGTTATTGTATGAAAGTGTGGCACATTATATAATTTTTTTTCAATTAAGTTTGATTACCAAAATGTGTTTCACTGCCACTATATGCTAACCTCTGGCCATATTAATGATACAGACCAAACACTTTTAGATACTAGGGTCTGAACAGGGACATGTTTGATAGTTTATTTATGACTGCAAAAGTATGTAAAATGCCAGATCGGGTTCAGTTGGAGTGATTTAAAAGACAATGTTATTTACCTTTATAAAAGTTTACCACAGTAAATGTGCATGGTAATTTTGCAGTTGTCCCATGTACTGTGTCAGCAACAATTCAAGCAGTGCCACATTTCTTATACCTTTTTGTATTAAGTATATATTCAGGCAATTTGTAAATATAATTTAAACAAACATTGTATACCAAATATGCTTGAACAATTATTCAGGCAGTTTTAAAACAATCAGGCAGGGGTTTAAACGCAAACGTAATACCAATCCACAAAAAGGGAAACAAAACTGAACCAGGTAACTACAGACCAGTAAGCCTGACTTCTATTATATGCAAACTTATGGAAACTATAATAAGATCCAAAATGGAAAATTACCTATATGGTAACAGGGTCCTGGGAGACAGTCAACATGGTTTTAGGAAAGGGAGATCGTAACTTGCTTGATTTTTTTGAGGATGCAACATCGATAATGGATAATTGCAAAGCATATGACATGGTTTATTTAGATTTCCAGAAAGCTTTTGACAAAGTCCCGCACAAAAGAATAATTCTCAAACTGAACGCAGTAGGGATTCAAGGAAACACATGTACATGGATTAGGGAGTGGTTAACATGTAGAAAACAGAAAGTACTTACTAGAGGAAAAACCTCAGAATGGAGTGTGGTAACCAGTGGTGTACCACGGGGATCAGTATTAGGTCCTCTGCTATTCCTAATCTACATTAATGATTTAGATTCTGGTATAGTAAGCAAACTTGTTAAATTTGCAGACGACACAAAAGTAGGAGGAGTGGCAAACACTGTTGCAGCAGCAAAGGTCATTCAAAATGATCTAGACAAGATTCAGAACTGGGCAGACACATGGCAAATGACATTTAATAGAGAAAAGTGTAAGGTACTGCACGCAGGAAATAAAAATGTACATTATAACTCTCATATGGGAGATACTGAAATTGGAGAAGGAATCTATGAAAAAGACCTAGGAGTTTTTGTTGACTCAGAAATGTCTTCATCTAGACAATGTGGGGAAGCTATAAAAAAGGCTAACAAGATGTTTGGATACATTGTGAAAAGTGTTGAATTTAAATCAAGGGAAGTAATGTTAAAACTGTACAATGCACTAGTAAGACCTCATCTTGAATATTGTGTTCAGTTCTGGTCACCTCGCTATAAAAAAGACATTGCTGCTCTAGAAAGAATGCAAAGAAGAGCGACCAGAATTATCCCGGGCTTAAAAGGCATGTCATATGCAGACAGGCTAAAATAATTGAATTTGTTCAGTCTTGAACAAAGAAGACTACGTGGCGACCTAATTCAAGCATTCAGAATTCTAAAAGGTATTGACAGTGTCGACCCAAGGGACTTTTTCAGCCTGAAAAAAGAAACAAGGACCAGGGGTCACAAATGGAGATTAGACAAAGGGGCATTCAGAACAGAAAATAGGAGGCACTTTTTTACACAGAGAATTGTGAGGGTCTGGAATCAACTCCCCAGTAATGTTGTTGAAGCTGACACCCTGGATCCTTCAAGAAGCTGCTTGATGAGATTTTGGGATCAATAAGCTACTAACAACCAAACGAGCAAGATGGGCCGAATGGCCTCCTCTCATTTGTAAACTTTTTTATGTTCTTATGTTCTTAAATACAATTTCTTGGAAATATTGTTACCAGGTGTTAATTGAAATTATGCAAATAAAAAGCTTACAGGTTAGTAGAAAAGTCATTGTTTTAAGAATTGTCATTTTGCCTCAAAATGGTGAAAAGAGCAGAGTACTCTGATGATGTCGACGAGCACGAAGGGGAAAAAAGATTAAAATACCCAGACAGTGCACTCTGTACTACAGAAGTACATGCAAAAACGAGACAACTTGAAAGGCAGAGGAAAGAAAAGAATCAACACAGCGACACGGCAGTGCCAGTGCTGCCAAGGTCAGGAGAACCACAAAGTGAGTGTTTCAGATACTGTGCAGGAGCTAGCTGAAGAATATGGTGTTAAGATGTCAGCACAAACACTAAGAAATGGAATGAAAGAAAAGAGATGTAATGGTTGGGTTGCTAGCAAGCCCTTAAGCAGTGCAATCAACAAGATGAAAAGATTAGCATTTGACAAAAAGTACTTCCAGAAGCCAGAGGGTTTTTTTTTTTCAGCAAAGTCATTTGGTCAAATGTGTCCAAATGCAATTTATTTGGCTCTGATGGGAGAGTGATGTGGAGAAAGCCATCAAGAATGCAGCCCACCATGAAACAATGAGTAGGAAACATTCATTTTCAGGGTTATAAGGCAGCTTCAGCTGCTGGTGAACTTGTACTAATAGAACATGCATTAAATGTACAGGAGTGTTTTACAGGGGAATCTGATGAAGTCCGCTTTAAATGTATGATAGTTCCTGTTCCAACAAAATGGGTATCTCAAACATACACCTTATACAAGGCTGGCAGGTGGAAAAGAAAGTGGACTGGATGAAAGACTGGTCCTCACAGTCACCAGATTTCAGTGCTATTGAACATTTGTGGGATGAACCATGGAAAGAATTGTTAAATCTAAGGATGATTATGGAAAAACCTGCAGGAAACATGGAACAGCACTGAAACAAACTTTTGCAAGAAGTTGGTGTTCAGTATGACTAAAAGATTGTGAGCTGTTATTAAAGCAGAGGTCCCACTAAATATTGAAAAATAATTATACATTTGAACGTTTATTTGCCTGAACATAATTTTTTTTATTTTTTTATTTTTTAGCTTTGTTTTGTTGGGAAAACAATTGTTCATAGAGATCATAATACATGTAAGCAGGAAACAATGTACTGAGTGGGATTGAACAATACAGCATAGTTATTATTGTTATTGATTTTACATTTACATTTGTTGATTTTACTTTTTTTTTGGACCTAGCCATTAATCCCTACTCTCCCTCCATGACATAAAATATATAAATAAATACATAATACATAAATATAATAGGTAAGCAAACACAAGAATAACTATGTAGGTCACAGAGTCATCAGTATACATGTAGTTAAAAATGTATTGCAGAACAAAAAGTGTTTACATTTATTTATAAATTGCCTGAATATATACTAAATCCAAATAGGTAGCTTTTTTCCTTGCAACATTCAAATTCAATAAACAAGATTACAAAATAAAAATGGGATACTGCCATAGTAATTGTTGTAGACACTGCAGTATGTATTTACCATAGTTTTCCATGTTTTAATATGCTTTGCCACTCTGCTTTTGCAAGCTTTCACCTTGCTTTATTACACTTTGCTATGCTTTACTATAATAAACCTTAATAAGGGTGGATCCAACCAACGTTTAGATCGATTGAATAGACCCCACTGTCTTGACTGCTGGTACACTGCAGTTTTCAATGATTCTTTCAGTCAAGTTCCATTACTGTAGTTACCCAGTAATATCAGTGATACAGATCTCTTTCACACACCTCTATAGTTTACAAACTATTCCATCAGGATGCCTTTCCTTTACAGTGGACTGTGCAAAGGTCTGCTTTAGATTTGGTACTTGTCACATATTTGAAGCAATTGCAGATACTGAGAAATACTTCTAGTTGGAACATTTGTAAAAACGATGTTCCAACTAGCTCATTACTCTTCTGTGGTGGATTTGGGATGATGATTACCACCCCCTGTGAGCTACCCCCGGAGATGTGGCCACTTTCATTAATCACTGCACCACCTAGCTAGCACAAGTTGTTATTATATTTAGATACATCTTAAGAAAAGTGTTTCAAATGTTTAAAAAGCGATAGCTGAATTTTACTAGGACATTTTATAATACCCTGGATTTCATTAACCAGGTGGCTGATCAAATACCAGGGAGGTTCTCCATGTGTAGAAAATAATGAAACAGGTGCATCCCTAAACAAGTTGACCTTGAACAAGTTTGCCTGTGCTGTAAATTCAAATTAGAGCTATCAGTAACATGAAAAAGTTGATCAACATTACATATATTTACTGCACTGCTATAGGCTCATATGTAAAACATTTGACATACAGATGACAGATGCCTTCATATACTGATGAGTTTTCAATAACTTGTGCTGAAGTATGTTCAGACCAATTTTCATCATAATTGAATAAGCACTATTCATAAAACTTAGCATGACAAACACAGAGAGACAGAAAGACAGGTGTGGCAGAGTTGTGACATCAGGCCAGAAGCAGGAAGTAAAACAGGCGGTACTGCAGGGCAAAAACATGCTACGGCGCAGTTTATTTTTACCACAAAAAATAAATAGAATATTTTAACAAAAACAGTGCTCACAGAGCAAAATAAAACAAGCCAAAAACCAAAACAAGTCACAAACACAAAATACAATACAATCCTAGGTCAGACTGGGCAGTTGCTGTCACTGTTCCTAGAATGTTTGATTTTCTTTCGATTTCCTTTCTATTTCTCTCGTGGGAGGGGCGTGTGAATTGTTGCCAGTCGGCACTCATTGCATTATTTTGAGTTTTGAATCTTTCTCTTTTGTTATTTATTTATTTATTTATATCATAAATTAATAGGCTTGCGGAACCCGATGGGCGACATGAGTGGTTTAACCCGGAGACACAGCTTCAGGTGTATTCCTAATAGCTTTGTCTCTGTGGAAGAGGTACTGTTAGCACTGGGAGAAATGGTCGGGTTTGATAATGTTAAATCTGCTTCGAGGATGAATAAGGCCCTTGTTGTTTTCCTGAGTAAGGAGCGATTGGTAAATTGCATAGTAGAGGAGGGGTTTTCAGTTCATAATTCCCTGATTACAGCGATGCTAGAGTTGTTATTTCATATGTTCCTCCTTTTATAGTGTTGGAAAGAGCATTGTCTCGCTATGGAAAGATAATGTCCCCTATTAAAATGATTCCTCTGGGCTGTAAAGCAGAGGAAATCAAACATGTAATGTCTTTCAGGCGGCAAGTGTTTGTGTTGCTGCACAACCCCGATACTGTGCTAGATGCTGCATGGAAATTTAATGTTGAAGGCAGAGATTATGTTGTGTTTGCCACTACAGACACCATGACATGTTTTAATTGTGGAGCACAGGGGCGACTTAAACATACTTGTCCCAAACTACAACCAGACCCTTCTGCTGGTACTGACGCTGGTGATGGGGAGGCGGTCGGAGAGGCTCGGGGAGCATAGGAGGAAGAACCGGTGAGAGAACGACCTGTACCCCCACTCCGACGACTGAGACAAGCTGAAGTACAGGAGCCCGCAGTGCAGAATACCGTACTGGGGCCTTCTTCTGAGAATACGGCTGTGACTGAGCAAGGTGGTATGTTAACGGGGAAAATTAAAAAACGAAAAATGGAAAAAAGGATTTCTAAAATGGCTTTGGGGAAAAGGGGAGGAGTCTATTTGAGTCCTGCGTGCAGCGGGGCCAAGCTCTTTTGCCGTGCATAGCGGCAGTCATGTGGATCCGCCTAGTACTGCCGCTCGAGGTGATACGCAGCCTGGAGGGAGCGCCGTGAGTGAGTCTAGGCTTACCTGGGGCAAACCCTGCTGTTCGGGGAGGGCTGAGGACATGAGCGCCAGTTCTCACATTGGCAATGTTGCAGCCTTAACCCCGGACGCTCCTTTTGAGTCGATTGGAGCTGCAGAGAAAACATTAGTTGCAGATCAGGAGACTGAAGAAGCAACTGTAGAATCAGAGGTTGCAGAATGGGGAATGTCTGAGTGCAGAAAGGAAGATGATGATGATGGAGAGATTTCTGATTTCTTCCAGCTCTCCGACCTCCCGGTCAGCCAAACCTCTAAGCGAAAACTATACACTTGCTCAGATCAATGATTTTTTAGGTAAGACAAAAGGTAAGGGGGGGGGGGGGACATTGACATTGACTTGAAATTGTTTTTACTTTCTGCCAATACTATTCTCAGGAAAGCAACTTTGGCTGAATTTGATCAGAAAAAACATTATCGCTTGAAAAAATCTGTTAGTGTTTCTTGCAAATGTTTAACAAAAGCTAAGCATTAAAATGGATTATTATTTTACATTGCATAATTTTACCCTTGCTTGTTTTATTTTTTTAAATGTGTGCCTCACTTTGCTATCTATGGAGAAACTATTTTTTAGCAACTGTTAATATTAATGGTTGTAGAGGTTTTAAAAAAAGAGCCCAATTATGTGACTTTATTACTCAAAAGTGGGCAGATATTGTGTTTTTACAAGAGACACACTCAGATATCGCTAACAAGGCTCACTGGCTGTCTGAGTGGAAAGGTGATTGTATTTTAAGCCATGGCTCGAATCTCAGTGGGGGGGGGTTGCTGTTTTATTTTCTCCTGGACTAGGTGCGGAGATTTTATCAATTCATGATATTTTACCAGGTAAACTTTTAATAGTGCACGTTAAACTTGGGGGGGATTTTATTGATCTTATTAATATTTATGCTCCTAATCTAGGGGAAGAAAGTATTTTATTTTTTAATAAATTATCAGAGGTATTGGGAAAGTGTGACCCGGTGCATTTACTCGTTTATAGGCTGCCAGTTTTCACCTTTTTCATTATCTGATCACCACTTTGTGTCCATCTCTGTTTCTTTACCCTCTGAAATTCCTGGCAAATCTTATTGGCAATTTTACATCAAACTCCTGCAAGATATTCAGTTTTACATTTTACATATTTTTGGGCTAATTGGCAGAAACAGATGCACCGGTTTGACAGTTTGAGACAGTGGTGGGACTTTGGTAAAATACAGATTAAAGTGTCAACAATACACTCACTATTCCACTAGGTGTATGACAGCAGCAGTCAGTGAGCTAGAGAGAGAGATATTGGAGTTGGAGAGGCAGCTGGATGGCCAGAGCAGTGAGATGGCATGTCAGAGCCTGCGGGAATGGAGGCAGTGCCTGGGCAGGCTGCTAGAGGAGAGGGTGTAAGGTTCGCTGCTCAGGGCCCGCTTCACTTGGCTCAGAGAAATGGACGCCCCTACAGACTTTTTCTTTGGCCTGGAGAAGAGGACAACTGGATTCCTCGCTTGCTTTCCAAGAGCTTTCTAAAGTGGTTATGAAACGGTTAATTTCGCTTGATCAAGAGAAAGCTTTTGACAGGGTTGATCACAAATACTTATTACCCACATTGGAAGCTTTTGGTTTTGGTCCTGTTTTAATTCTTACATTAATCTTTTATATTTTACCGTCTTTAGTACAGTCAAGGTGAACAACAGTCTGAACCGGCCTTTCCCAGTGCAGAGGGGAATTCGGCAGGGATGTGCTCTCTCTGGAATTCTGTACTCCCTCTCCATAGAGCCCCTGCTGCATCAGCTCCATTTGCGCCTGACTGGCTTGGCAGTGCCTGCCCAGTCCCATGCCCTGCCCATACAGCTATCTGCATACGCTGATGATCTCAAATGTCTTTGTCACTGGAGACAAAGATGTAGCCACCCTGCAGGATAGCATCCATACTTTTGAGAGAGCCTCATCTGCCCGGGTTAACTGAGCAAAGACTGGGGCGTACCTGGCAGGCAGCTGGCAGGGTGTCACCCCTCCCTCCTTACCCCAGACCCTGTCCTGGAATACAGTTGGTCTTAAGATCCTGGGTGTGTTCCTGGGAAATGAACAATTCATGCAACAGAACTGGGAGGGGCTGCTGGAGAAAGTCCAGGGGAGGCTGCAGAGCTGGCAGTGGCTGCTTTCCCAGTTGTCTTTCAAGGGGAGGGTTCTCATCATTAATGATACCTGATTGCTTTTTCTGGAACAGGCATCACTGGCTGCTCCCAGTGGTGCTGTACCTTCCCCCATGTGAAGGGGGCCTGGGATTGATTAACCTCTCCTGCAGGGTGGCTGCTTTCTGACTGCAGGTGGCTCAGAGGCTGCTGTATTGCACAGGACTGTGTTGGCAGAGGCTGGCTTTCTCTCTGCTGCACAGGGCAGGCAGGCTGGGTTTAGACAAACATCTTTTTCTCATTTCCCCTGACAGATTCCACAACTCCGGACTGGAAACATTCTACAATTCTATGTTCAATGCCTGGCACCTTCTCCACACTAGCAGGGCTGATTCCTCTCTATGCAGCCAATGGATCTTTGAAGAACCCCTTTTTTAATCCTATTTTTAATTGTTCCCATTTTAATTCTGTCACTTTTTGTGGTGTGTTTTTAAATGCTGGTTTTACAAAACTGGGCCATTTTTTTAATTCACAGATTTTAGGTGGAGGTCCAGCAGGGAACTAAGCGTGCTGCTGGGTATCAGATTAGAGAGGTTACTGGAGAAGATGCTGATTGACTTGAAGGCCTCCTTAAGCCCTGCTCTCTCTGGGTATGTGGAGGGATGTCTAATGCAGCATGTGGCCCTCAAACCTGATCCTCTGTTCCCCACAGTGCTTGTCTCCCCCTCTGGCCCCCTGGTAGAGGAGGGGCATCACAGAGAAGAAACAGTTGTACCACCTGTGTGTCAAATCTCACTGCTCCCACCAGTTGAGAGACCTAGTGGAAAATAAGTGGAGGCACACCTGGGGGTGAGCGAGGCAGTGATACCCAGCTGGCGCTCTCTGTACAAACTACCCCTGCCCAAACGCTCAGGAGACCTGCAGTGTCCCTTCTGTCCTGCTTCAGAGACTGTGTATCACCTGTTCACTGACTGCCCCGGACTGCTGCCCTTCTTCCAGCTTTTAAAGGACCTGCTGGTATCTCTTGGTGTTGTTTTTACTAAAACATTATTTATTTTTAGTATCCCCTATAATTCAAAACAACGACAAAATTGTGTCCTTGTTAATTTTATCCTTGGTCAAGCGAAGTTAATCATTTTTAAATCTCGAAAAAACAAGATTTTAGCCACTGGTTTTACTGATGCCTGGAGTGTTTTTAGAGTCCTGTTTGTTAGTAGAATTCAGGTGGACTTTTTCTACTATTGTTTGGCAAAGGACTTGGACAAGTTTACACAGCAGTGGTGTGAGGGGGGTGGGCTGTGTGATGTGAGTGAAGAGGGGGAGCTCATTTTGCTATTTTAACCCTGTCACACTAAACTATATTTATGTGTTTTTGCATTTTGTGCTGTGATGGTTTTGTTTTGTGGCTATGTTGTTTTTTGTAATCTTGTTATTGATTCAGTAAAGGGAATTAAAACTCACACACTCTCTCTTCTCTCTCTCATCTCTCTTCTCTTTCCTCTCACTCTCCTCTCTATTCTCTCTCTCCTCTCTCTTCTCTACCAACGCATCTGCCAGACCACATCCAAACCAAACAATAACAAAGAAAACATTGTATTTTTAAATAACACAACATCCATTCAAATCAACAATAACAACACACTAAGCTATTCGCTGTCCTTTATATACATAATAAATCATACACCAAAACAAATACAAAACAATAAATTGCACAGGGGCAGAGGGGTACCCCATTCTAAAACAAACAAATACATGTACAGGGCTCCTCTCCCTGTTACAACTCCATATACCCCATGTTTTGGTACATTATATAATGTGTACTAAAGTCCTTAGCAAGTTTGATGACAATTATACAAGCCGTTCTCTTGATATACTGTATGGCATGGCTGCTTCCACTATAGTATCCAGTAGGGATATGCATGCCCCTCAGGGTATAGTTATCTGAATTAGAATTAATATTCACAAAGTTGCATAGACAGTTTTTTTTTCTACTAGAGAACACTATATTCCAACTCCAGTACAGTAAATCATCAACCCGGAAGAGAAACACTGTGGTAGCCACGGATTGGAGGAGCTTTTGCACTCGTTAACCGAGGGGTCATGATAAACGATACAAAAGGGGACGGAACAAGGTGATCTGTTCCTTTTGTAATGGTTAAATATGAACTGGAAGGAGAAACCTGTGTTGTTATTGTGAGTGTTTTCTTTGTTTCTTGTCCTGTCTGAAAATACAATCCGGAGCTGTCGACAAAGGCCAGCACTAAACCCGGACAACACTTCACCTTGTTTGCACACTTAGCTGTATTTGCACTACGAGCACTAGAGCACGCACTGTGGACTTGTGTTTGTGTTTGTGTTATGTGTGGGTGTAAAAGATTGGGCTATTATTATTTCGGGACCAACCCGCGGATTACAGTAAAGCAATACACACCGCTGTATTGCTTATCATTGTTATTATTTACTGTGTGTTTTGTGTCATCAGACACTTCGATTTAACATAAAACACCATTGCACCTGGATGATCATTGTCTGTCAGTTTATTGATCACCGCTGCACACCTGCCCCTGCACACCTGCCCCTGCACACTTTGCTATAGTATGCCGTGGACATCTTTGAAAGATGAAGAAGGAGGGGCTGAAGCGCTGATATAAATGGTGGCAGAGAGGCAGTTCTTGAAGATGGGGAGTTGGGGGGGGGGGGGCGTTGTTAAGAACAGACGAGGAGTAAGTTGAAGCCGATGTGGAAGCAGATTTGGGGCAGAGAGATGTGTTTGCTCGAAGGCCACTGAAGAACCTATTGAACTGATCAGGATCAAGCTGGGACCAGTCTGTAAGAGGTATTTTCCAATGCAAGACAAAAGGCTGCTTTAGTTGAAAATAGCTCCACCCACCTAAACCACACATCAAGGTTACAAGAAAGAAGGCCGTTAAGAAGTGGAGACAATTTCACTCTCCCGGTTTAAATAATCAATAAAGTGCAAGACTTCCTGAAAGGAGGGCCGATTTCTTTAACCTACTGTAGTACCAGATGTCATGTTTTAAAATTAAAATAAACGTTTTTATAAACATTGAAAACTGCACAGTGCATGGAATTGTTGGGAGAACTGGTGTTTAGATATCCAATTAAAGATAATTAATGTGTGTAATGGTTTAATTCACTTAGCGCTCAGTTACAGATTTCTCCCAAACAACTTCAAAAGCGCAAAGGAAACATGCAACACCTTTATATCTTTTATACATTTTATCAAAACTTCAAACATAAAGTAATGGACCAAAGTAGAAAACAAGGTTAATATAAGAATAGCATAAATCGGCACGTTAATCTCAGTAAGCAATAATAGTGATATCTCAGCTTCAATGTAGATATTAACCACATGTAAAAGCAAACTTTCCCTGAATCTTAAATAAGTATTATTTGTCCATTCTTGAAAATGTGGAATGACACCTTGATTGCAAGTTTAAAGGAAAGGCATGGAAAGAAAATGTTCTACTTCAGCATGCAGTACATTTGGAGAAGTGTTGGCTCTCTGTTATCTGTAAGGTGAAACTATTTTAAAAGCTTATTGCATTAATATTACATTTTCTTGTATATTACAGTAAGTAATAGATCTATGTATCATACAGAACGATTATTCAGAAAGTCCACATCCTGCCCAGTGTTGTTTTCCACCTTCTTTCATCACATTTGAATGTGGCATTCTCCCTGTTTGTGTACGGTAAAATAAGTAAAAACATTCTGCAGCAAAAATACCCCTACAGTCCTTTCTTAGAGCTTCTTAATTTATCTTCCAAGGATCTCCCCTTTTAAAAAAAAAACTCTGCCTTCTAAGCCCACCTGTCAGCCGCTCCTTCGCCGCTCTTCCAGACTCCTGAAGTCGCCATTGATGAAAAAAAACAGGAATACATTAATTTGCTTAAATAACCCCAATATTATAATACTTAAATAATACATAATACTGATTCTAAAAAAAGAAAAAAGAAAAAAAAAATCCTTAAATGGATAGATGCATCAGTAAGTTAGAGCATTCTCAGCAGTTTTAAAGTGGAGATGGAGACGCCTTGAAAACTAAAAAAAAAAAAAAAAAAAAAAAAAAAAAGAGAAATGAGAGAATCGTGTCATATCCAAAATAATATACATACTTAAGTAAATTAAAATAAATGGTTACTCTCTATTTTACTTGAACACTACAGGTATGTATGATGCATAACACCTTTATACCCTTTAAGTTACATTTCAGGTACAGGTCATTTATTTAGGCTGCTCCAAATAAAAGAAGATGCATAGAATGTGCAATTTCTTTTATCCACTGGGTGCAGAGTGTTACAGGTGGCATTAGAAGTACTGAAGGCTAGAGATGATTATGAGAGCATTTTGGAGACCACAGTGATGCTTTAAATGTTTTTTTTTTTTGTTTTTTTTAAGTCACCAGGATGTGATGACTGAAACATAAGATGATACAAACTGAACTTAATCAGGAAGGATACCTTAGTTAAAAGAACTGATATTTTAAGACCATATTTAAAGATTAATCCTTGTGATCTGGTTCTAGGTGGTTGTTGGTTCTCTTAACAAGTGACTAAATTATGTTAAGGAAACCAATGGTTGTCTACAATAGTTTCATGAATCCTGAGGATTTAAAACCTTGACAGAATTAAGCTATTTGCCCAATTTTCTTACCTCAAAGTGTTTTTATACACTTTTTCTCACTCGGCTGACTTTTTCTTGCCTGCGAAACCATGATGATCTCAGTCACCACACAGTAGGTTGTTCTAGGTGTCAGATTTTCTATCTGTACTGTTCTGTTCCATCCTTCAAGAACATGCTTTAACTGTACCAGGAATGCAGAAAAAATGAGCGACAACTTCTATAAATCCATTAATAAATAAATACGTTGGGGTACAGATTTTTGCTGTTGAGTCCTTCAAGATTGGGTTACTGCACATACAGTACACTTTAGTTAGTGTGTTTCGTTCTTTGCGATTTACTGTACTGGGATCTTTTCAAATAATCTAAATGGCGTTAGATATAAATATGTCATTACCACCCTTAAAAATGTGTCTTTACATGCACAGCTTACACACCTTATTAACAAATTTGGCAGATAATTAATTTAAGCTCCAAATTGATGTTTGCAGATTTAAATCTAATACATTAAAAAATAAATACTCTGGATAGCTACATCAGACATTAATGCTGAAATACTGATTTACTGTATGTATCATAGAAGTAGGAACATCTAAAGTGTACATACTGCATGCCACTCAATACAAAAACTAATTTAAAAGGCAAACAAACTATCTACAAACTATTGTGTTGTGTTTACCTGATCCAGTTCGTTGTTGGTGATGTATATTCTGTATTTCAAATCATGAAGTCTCTTCATTGAAATCCAGGAACCGTTCCTTCTTTTGAATGGAGAATGTGGAGGTTTGAGTTGGACCAGTATGGAAGTCTCCCTGGCCCAGAGTTTGGTCTCAGGGGGACCAATAACAGCTGAACAAAAATGGCAAAAAAGAATAATAATGGTTCAAGAGACTTTGTGAAGACAACGTATTACCATTTATACCGTAATCGCTTGAAATAGTGCCTGGGTGCTTATTTTCTCAATCTTCTCTTTACCTGGGCGGTTATTTGAATAAGGGCGCCTGTTAGAGAGTAGACACTAATTGGCCACTGTGAAATCAATGCAGCACCACTTGGGTTCTATATATATTTTGGTTTTCTAGTCCAGGATTTGTCAGGTACATATATAAGCACAAAAAGAGGAAATAGGATGTGATGACACTATGCATAACTAACTGCATTTATCAGTCATTGATACATGAAATGGTAGTCTCTTCAGTCCAAAGAGAGAGAGAGAAAGAAAGAAAGAAAGAAAGAAAGAAAGAAAGAAAAAGAAAGAAAAAAAAAAAAGAAAGAAAGAAAGAAAATATGGACTGATGAGGAGGCTAATAGTGGGAAACTATGCCCCCCCCCAAGGTAAGATTTATAGTTACCAACGGGACTATAATGCCCGAAGCTGCAGGGAGAGTCCATTGAGTTTGTGAACGTTGTATTTATTTACATGGTCGAATTGGATTTGTTTGAATTCACTGAAAGCAAAAGTATTTATAAGATTTTAGTGTTTGCAGCATTTTTGTTTTGTAGAATATTTTGTTATGTCACAAAATCGTTGTCCAGGAGGTCCACCATTTTGCTTTGTTGTGTGAAGAGAGGAAGGACGCTCAGGGTGATGACGTAAATTTGATGGAGTTTGCAATATATATAATATATATATATATATATATATATATATATATATATATATATATATATATGATAGTAGATGTTGAACTTCATGCTGATTTGAACTCGGCTCTCGCCAAGATAAGCACCAACTAAGACGTAGCTTTGCAGTAAACTAATGTGATCCATCTGCACCTCCATCCATTTGCGTTGTTTTCCATCTGATGATGTAGATATCCTTCTGCCTGGTGCTGATGGCTGAAGTGTAATGCTGGCTCCAGGGCTCAGCCCATTTTGCCTCCCCAGCGCATCAGCACACACAACAGCTGCGATAGTGGCTCTGGGGATCAACCCAGTGTGATCTCCCCAGCTCATCAGCATGACAACCGTTTAGATTGAGCTAAGTAGGGTATATCTCTGGGGTCTTCAAGTGGGCACCTTCAATCCTTGGTGTTTCGTTGACTAGCCCACAACACCTTAAGAGGGCTCAACAGTGCTTCTGGTGTCCCTGCATCACACCTTTCCATCCCCCACTCAGCTCAGCCCAGCTTACTTACCTGTACATCAGCGCTGCTTTCTTTCTATTGTGCTTGAGATCCCCATCCAGAATCTTTCCGTCTCAACCAAAAAGCCAGTTGCTGCTCCTTTCTGCTGCTTCAGATAAGTTCTTCACTGTGCAACGCCACTGAATCTGATGTCTCTGAGAAACCGGGTTGTAGAGTGTGCCACAAATCCTCAACAACCCACCTCCACTGAGTAAACTCGAACTCTCCATCCTCCTTGTTCCACTTCAGCAGCTAGTTGAGCATATCGAAGTTTCTTCCTCTCATATGCCTCATCCACAACATCTTCCCATGGCACTGTTAACTCTACCAGAATGACAAAGTATGCTGATCCAGACCACATGACAATGTCTGGTCAAAGGTTAGTGGTGGCACTCTCAGGTGGAAAAATAAGCTGTTGACCAGCATCTGCCAGCATATTCCAGTTGTCCTGAGCAAGGGAGCAAGGGTTGATTTTAACACCTTTTCTTGGTGGTTGCTCTCCTGGACGGAGGAATATTGTTTTTTGTGTGTAATGCTTTGATGGAACTGGTGGCAACTTATTGCTCAGGTTACGCTTGTCTTCCAATGCTAAGGGCAAACATCGCAGCACCTGGTCATGGCACCAAGTAAACCGTCTTTGGCTAAGACCCACCTTACATCCTGTCAAAATGTGCCTTAATGTTGCAGGTGATGAACACAAAGGACATGAGGGATCCTCACCCACCCAGAGGCTTAGGTTATGTGGTGATGGGAGAACATCATATGCTGATCTGATGAGGAAACTGATCCTGCTCTGTTACATTGTCCGTAGATCTTGCCAACAGATCTTGAGTTGTTCCACACTTTCCCATCTCATCCATTCTCCCTGCTTGGCCTGGGAAACGGCCTTTACACACCTGATCCTCTCCTCCTGCTTTTGCACCTTGTTGACTACCAGCTTCCTCCGTTGAGCCGGGGTTGCCTTGTGCCATGTAGGAGGAGCTGAACTGAGACCAAAACCTCCTTTTCCATGCTGAACTTGCCCTATAATATCTCCATTTCGATGGGCAGCCTTAGCATCTTCCACAGCTTTTTTTGCCGCCCATTTTCTTCCAGTTTTCAACACAGGTGCTGCCTCCCTTATGCATGTCATGTGAATCTACTAATGTAATTTCCAGTCGGACTTTGGCGCACTTAAACTCCTCGGTTAAAGTAGAGATTGGTAGGTGCAATATTCCTTTACCATAAAGTCCCACTCTGCTGAGGCAGTGTGGAACTCCCAACCATTTCCTGATGTATGAACTGATTGAAGCTTCCAGCTTCTCAACTGTTGTCAAGGAAACCTACACAGTCAGTGGCCACAGCAGTCTTGGCAGTAGACCAAACTGAAAGCACCAGAGTTTCAGTTTACCTGGTAAAGCGCTGCTGTCTATGCTCTTCAACCCTTCCACTGCTTGTTGTCTAACTTCTCCCACACGAACTGTGTCCTTTAGATTCCCGTCGTACCATCTCCCTAGACTTTTCACTGGCTTCTCGGACATTGTTGGTATTACCTCACAATGACTGTAGAACCTTTTATCTATTACTTTACCTTTAATTATAGAGATGCTCCTTGATTTAGTGGGCTTGAATTGCATTCATGCCCATTCAATGTTATTGGTTAATTTGCCCAATAACCAATTAGTGCAGGCTACTGTTGTAGTCATTGTTGTCATGTCATCCTTGTATGCTCGAATTGGTGGTAGTCACATTCCAGAAGCTAAGCGCTCTCCTCCCACTACCCATTTTGATGCCCTGATAATTACTTCCATTGCCATGGTAAAAGCCAGTGGAGAAATGGTACATCCTGCCATTATTCCAACTTCTAGGCATTGCCATGTAGTGCTGAATTCTGAAGTTGAAAAACTAAATTACAAATCTCCAAAATAGGCTTTCACTAAATTTGTATTGTCATTGGTACGCTGAAAAAATCAAATGCTGCCCAAAGAAGTTCATGTGGCACTGAACCATATGCATTAGTCAAATCCAGGAATGTCACATGGAGCGCCTTCCTCGCCTTTTTTGCCGATTGAATTTGTTGCCAGATTACGCTGATGTGTTCTAAGCATCCTGGGAAACCTGGAATGCCTGCTTTTTGTACTGAAGTGTCAATGAAGCAGTTCTTTAATAGGTAGGTTGACAATTTCTGAGCAATAATGCTGAAGAAAATCTTGCCTTCTACGTTTAATAGGGAAATAGGACAAAACTGATCGATGCTTGTAGAATCCTTTGCTTTTGGTATAAAGACTCCACCTGCTCGGCGCCAATCTCTTGATACAACCTGTTATTC
Source organism: Polyodon spathula (assembly GCF_017654505.1). Taxonomy (NCBI): domain Eukaryota; kingdom Metazoa; phylum Chordata; class Actinopteri; order Acipenseriformes; family Polyodontidae; genus Polyodon; species Polyodon spathula. The sequence continues at coordinate 41,174,290 of NC_054539.1, read as the reverse complement.
CCATGCCACTTTCATCAATTTCCACAGGATTCGTACAACTCCAGAAGCACTCTTGTATATCTTATATATTCCACAGCAGTCTACACGACCGGGCTTCAATATTTAATTTACTTGTATCTTTTACAGTGGATGAATCCTGAACTCCACATTATATTCATTCCTAAAGTTAAACACTAAATCACTCACACACAGGTATCACATTTGATCTCAATACCATCAGCTGCTGTGAATGTTTAATTTTAAACATGGCTACAACAGGTTGTAAGTATATCATCGAGATTTAAAATACGGTAACTACACTGACAGAAATTGTCAGGACATTTCAGTGAAAATAAAAAATAGGACCACGAGACACTAGAAAAATAAATAAAATAACCCTGTTGAACTAATGTACACAGCAGGCAAAGTGAACAATGCTAAATCTGAATTCTGTATAGAAGCTTCCATTTTTTTCATTACGTTCGTGTGTGCATTGGCCCTTAAGTGTTTATGATTCACACCATTGTCACGCTTGACCTAATAATTGAACAGTCATGTTAATTGTATGTGCATTTGAATGAACGACCAATCAAATTCAATCATAATGAGTTCCACAAATACCAAAGTGCAAAAGCAACCACCTGTTGTTATCAGCTATGAAATGGGAAAACTGAAACATGTAGAAGCCAAAGTTGCTTTGGAGAGCCTGGATTCTTATTAACCTGATTAACTCTCTCTCTCTCTCTCTCTCTCTCTCTCTCGTTTTTTAGATGTAAAACGTTGTCACTTGCTTTTTACTCTCTTGAACATCAAGTTTAAAATGAATTAAGGATACAATCGAGCCATCCTGAGCATGCAACCCAGTCCTGCAAACAACTAACAAGTGGTCTTTGGTTTGTCTTTTACTCAACATGGTTGATGACTAAACAAAGACTACTTTTAATATAGACGTGTGTTTCATAATTAATAATGCATTTTACTTTTTATGTGTCTGTTTATAACATAAGGTCTGGTGTTCATTAAAATCAATAACATTGTACAAGTATTGAAAGATCTATAACTATTTCATATTCAATTCTGATGAGATTTCTTTTTTTTTAACAACAACTCTTTTTTTAAATTCTATTTTACATTCATACTAATCCAACAACAGAATGACCATCATGACATCCTCTGTATATCATTCAATTATAAAACAAGACAGACTGATTTGTTTGTTTCCTATTTTATAAAATAAGACAGTTACATTCTGATTTGTTTGTTTCCTATTTTGACTATTGTAGTATATGCTTCCCTTAGACAGCATATCCCAGTCCCAGTTTTTTTGTTACATTTTTGGAAATGTTAAAACCTGTTTTTTGTGACCTCTATGGGGCTTGAGAAATTGTTCTGCCAAGATATTAAATTTAACATGGTACGGTTATATATGTAGTGATGAAGGGAATATCTATATATTTTTTTTAAACAAATGTTTTATGAAGATAAGCTCAGGTTTCCCTCACTATATCTACATTGAACACCTGTGAGGTTAATAAAGCAGGCCAACATACAATATAATACAACATACCTACAATCTATCAAATTGGATAAGAGCACCAAATAGCTTGCTTACATTTCCCTTTATAGTAAACTGTACTTACTTGTTAAATATGGAATGAATTTCTGGCTGAAAACCCAGTCTGACTGCACATCAGGCGTAGCTGCACACACTCTGGCATAGTACCACTCTCTGTTATCTGAAGTCTCCTTGCTGAGGTCACAGAACTTTTCATTGATCCCCCAACAGGCTGTCTTATTGGACCATCGTGTGTCACCATAGCTGTTAAGGAAACAATCACAGAGGTATATTTAGTGTTATTGTGATGGTTACAATAGAGTATTATTGCATATTTTCTCCATTCAATTGTTCAGTACTATGGCTGCTACAATGGGACCAGTCTGTGGTAGAATGATAACATACCACAGTAGTTTTACATTTGTGAAATACTAACAGTCTCAAGGTTATGTATAATACAGAAATATCTTAAATGATTCATGGCACATTTATTTTGGTATTTTACATTGTACTGTGGAACTTAACTGATCTTTACAATGTAACCAGACCTGCTTAGATGTGTCCCAACAGACTACAAGTATATGTAGGATTTTAACAATATTATCTTCATCTTTTTTGATTACATGTACTTACATTTTATACTGTACAAAGTAAAGAGGTTTGATGTCCAGTCGCTTCCCCGATTTCCAATGCAAGACATTGTTATAGTTTAGAGAGCGAAACTCTACTCTTTTTGGTTCTATTACCTTGTGTACTGCTGGGCCACCTGAAATTGAATATAAAACAGCTTACTGGCAATACGACTAAGGTTACAAGCACGTGTATCTTTGATAATGCTAAAACCATGAGATAGGTTTTATAGTTTTCAGAATACAAAGTTTGCCACACAGGATCAATTTGGTATCTAGGTAAGGGAAAATGTATTAGGTTTCAAACAAAAGCTTGTGGAAGCTCAGTACAAAGTAGACAGGGTAACAGTTTGTGTTGTATTGTTTTCGTTTTTTGGAGACAAATTACAATAAATTGTCATCATTGAAGACAAGGAGAGGCCTTTTTTGTTAGGAACTGTGTTTGTTAAAGGAATTTGGGTGGGCTAAATGTGGTTTAATGCTCTCTCTTTGTCACTTACCTTGGCTTCCTTTCCCCTTCACCTTCCATTATATTGTTTTATCTGTATTGCCTTTAAGTATTTTGTTGTATCTATTTATTTAGCATTAGCAGTTAACATTGTGTTTTATATCATGTAACTGAAAACATTCATCACTAGGAAGCTTTCATTCACAATACATTTTACACATCAATTAACTTTCAATAGAAACTAAATGTGACTTATATTTTTGCATTTTTCCAATAAACTGTATAAAAAATAATAATTTGTACTTACCCCCAGCATTTGAATAACAGACATGCAACAAACATACAAGCAGGAGCTCTTTTAAAACCATATCAACGCAACTACTGTGCTACAGTGCTACTGTATGATAAAAACAAGGAACAAGCTAAACAGTGCAGCATTGCAATGCATATATATATTTATATATATAAGTGCAAAAAGAGGAAATAGGATGTGACGACACTATGTAAAACTACCTGCATTTACCAGTCAGTGATACTTGAAATGGTAGCCCTTTCTGTCCAGAGATGATAGACAAAGAGATGGAGACGTGATATCTGTTATTGGACTAACTAACACTAATTAATCATGAGCTTTCAAAACCTTAAAGCTTTTTTTTTCAGGTGAAAATAGAAAAGAGATCTAAAAGGGTGTGATTTATTATTGTTTAGTTAGTCCAATAAAAGATATCACATCTCATTCTCTTTACCAGTAAAGCGACGACATTGTGAGCGACATAATGCCAGTGAGTGAATCATAATAATATTACTGTTTTTTTAAATGTTAACTCTGTAAGTATGCCAGCAACACAAATAAATATCCACTAGAAACTGTCCTCAGGGCATTAGATGATTCTAAACGGTTAGGGTTAGGGTTGGGGTTGGGTTAGGGTCAAGGTGAGTTGATGTTGGAGAGGGGTAGAGCTCGGAAAGTGAACGATGGGCATACAGGATAAATACTTGATGCCCAGAGGATAGTTTCTAGTAGATATTCCTTTCTGCTGCAACTAGGCCTACCTGTTTTTTCTGGCCCGAATGGCAGGGGGTGTTCAGGTCATGATTTAAGCCATTACCAATACATATGTTACATGTAAGCCAATGTGAATATTTGTTTTACCAAGTGGCAAATTAAAAATAAAACCAATTGCACAGAAACCAAGAAAAAACTACTGGCTCAAGATAATTATGCAGAGATGTGACAATTTACAGTCGCAGGCAAAAGTATTTGGGCAAGCTGTAAAGGAAGCAAAGGGTGGGCACACAAAATACTAATGTAAGGGTGCCCAAATACTTTTGTCAAAGTATGAAATTCGTTTTTGCATGTTATTTTTTATTTTATGCATGTTATGTAATAATTTGTTGTTTAATTATAAAGCTGAATCTCTACTTTCATTTATGTCTTTCAAAAGAACAATTAGAAATTATACCAATCACTTTCTTTGTGGTTTTTCTAATTTTTTTGCCCAAATATTTTTGTCTGCAACTGTATATATACTGATATTTCCTATTTTTTGTAAATATGATTTATTTACGAATGTCTCACTGTTTGCACGTTGAGGTACAGAACATAACCATGTATTTTGATGTACGCTGTGAGTGTTTACGTTCCATCCTCCCCTGTGTGAAAGCTTTGACCTTAAGAGTGGCACCTGATTAATACAAACATTTATTTGACAAGTATATAATGTTTTCATGTACCGTACATATCAGCAACTACTAACGCCATGAAATAAAAAAGCTAACTAAGTACCTGTAAAGTTGTTCCTCTGTCTTTATTTATTAACAATTAGAATTAGCATTTACGCTTTCACTTCTTTTTTACAGAAAACTATTAGCGCCGAGGCCAATTGAGGTTAATTTGTCTTACGCCTGTTGTGTTCTAGTTGAGTTTTGTTAGCAGAGGTGGTAATTCAGCTATGTGTTGCTTTGATTTAAAATTGATATTCATTACAATACTAACGTTATATCATTTACATTTTGCCAGTGTATTTTTATCTTTGATATCTGCTTAACATCCTATTAGACTGTGTGTTCTGGATGATTCTCTATTGTTGGAACTGCTGTTTCTGTCATTATTTCCCATGATGATGATGATAATTATTATTATTATTATTATTATTGTTATTATTATTATTATGTGGAGTTTGCATGTTCTCCCCATGTTCGTGTGGGTTTCCTCCCTGTCCAGGGTGTAGTCCTGCCCTTGCAGGGTGTAGTCCTGCCTGTGTCTGCTGGGTTAGGCTCCGGCTCACCGCAACCCTGTAAAGGACTAAGAGGTTAATGATTAGTTAATTATCAGTTATCATAGTAGTAGTATATTTTTTGGCAGATTCATATGCAAATATTCAATAAAACATGCTCCTCAATGCTGAGTATGAGGAAATGAGGTTGGGAAGCACTTTACATTTTAGCAAGAATTTACAAAAAAAATACATTTTGAATTTTATTTATTTTAGATCATATAAACTTATTACAGGCAGGTCAGCTAGCTGTGTTCAAAGTACTTACATATTCTTGTTGTGACAAGCAAATCTTTTATCCATAACTTCGTTCAAATGCAGAATCAGGAAGCTTCATTGGGGTATCGTGTTGACCATCATTTAATTTATTACAAGCTCATACTTTAACGAATATGCATTCTTTTTTTAGCTGGACATATTATGTGAAATATTGTTTATTTCACCCTTACAAAAATATACTTCTATATTACTCTACTTTTTTTTAATACATTGTTATGGACTTTTACAACATCTACAGTACTTTTGAAAATATCTTTTCTTACTACATTACCAGTATATAAATGTGTGGAATTTAAAATGTTCATTGCCTTTTAATGTCTGTCGGTTTATTCTGAAAAGGTATCATCTCATAGAGGTTATGCTCGGAAAATATTTGTAATTAATACATATTAAAATACTCAAAATACAGGTGACATTAATCACAATAAAATTAAACAGAGTCATGTTGTTTTAACAATATCATCAATATATTGAGTGTTTAATGTTTAAGCTATTAGTATGAGGATTATACTGTGTAAACATGGAAGATTTCCAACATTACAATTCAAAAGTCCAACAGTTCATTGTAAGTAGCAATTTAGTCTGCTACTGACTATAACAAAGACTCCTGTACCATTTGGGTCTAGGCAGTGACTCCAACCAGATTAGAATGCATGGAGAAAAACTATTGTGTCTATAAACTAGAAATGTTATTGAAAATCTAGAGTATTACCACATTTACAGCATTCTAAATTCAGGAATGTGATTATTCAGATCTAGACACTCTCCGTCCCAATCTGATAAAAACACAATACGATGAGGCAATAATTGGAAGTAAATAGTCTCTATGCATGCTGACAGTGCATTCTTTGAAAGGTCAGAAATAGGAAGACTATTGTTGATACAGAACTCTAATTGCATTATTGTACATCTTACTGGTTATAAAGTCACATGAGGATTGTGTGTGCATATATATATATAATGTGTGTGTGTATACCATTCTGTACTGAAATAAAATTTTGTGACATAGCCAGGACTGTTGACAATATTACTAACAACTGTATATGTATTCAACACACCAAGATGGTTCTTGCTTTTGAGATTCTTGTATATTGTATTCAATAAAATTGGCACAAAACAGAATATAAAACTTTTATGAGATAGAGGATCCACTTCTGCAATAAAAAGGTAACCTGCTCTGTTGAATTTTGTGACATGTTGAACATATAGCATATCCTTTTTTTATATTCTGCAGGTGTACATTATCAGACAGCTGTTAACCGTTATTAGAAAACGATTCAGGATCATCACACAACTAGCTTCCAGCTATAGCGGACATTAATAGACATTCCCTTAACCTGATTGATCAATACAAGGGTATTGATCTCTGGTAAAGGACCTTGAATGTTATCTTTCAAACTATGTTTAATCACTGTTCCAATTCAAGCCGCCCGAAAATACGTAAATACAGTATTTGTGTATTTTACCTTTTTTCTGCTTGATGAAAGAAAATATCTGTTCTTGTACAAGCCCACTGAATGTTGTTAATATTGCTCTGTTTAGATATCTGGCACTGTCCAGATAAACTACAAGCAGCTGACAAGTAAAAAAAGTTATTTCATAAAGTTTTTTTCACTCTCTCTAATTATGTATGTGATCTTTTATGAACACTTTTGAGTCTATTTTCCTAAAACGTTTCTCAGCAGAACGATACCTGACAAATCATTACAAGTTCAATGTAAATGCAGGTTTTAAGATTTCCATTACATGAGAGTAGATGTTGAACTTCATGCTGATTTGAACTCGGCTCTCGCCAAGATAAGCACCAACTAAGCTTTGCAGTTAACTAATGTGATCCATCTGCATCTCCATCCATTTGCATTGTTTTCCATCTGATGATGTAGATATCCTTCTGTCTGGTGTTGATTGTTGAAGTATAATGCTGGCTCCAGGGATCAACTCATTTTGCCTCCCCAGCGCATCAGCACACACAACGGCTGTGTTGCTGGCTCCGGCGATCAACCCAGTGCAGTCTCCCCAGAGAATCAGCATGACAACCATCTGGATTGAGCTAAGTAGGGTACATCTCTGGGGTCTTCAAGTGGGCATCTTCCATCCTCAGTGTTTCGTTGACTAGCCCACGACACCTCAACAGGGCTCAACATTGATTCTGGCATCCCAGCATCACCCCCCTCCATCCCCCACTCAGCTCAGCCCAGCTTACTTACCTGTACATCAGCGTTGCTTTCTTTCTATTGTGCTTGAGATCCGACGCAACTCTTGGCCACTGAACCCGACCTCTCTAAGAAACCAGGTTGTAGAATGTGCCACAAATCCTCAACAACCCACCTCCACTGGGTAAACTCGGACTCTCCATTCTCACTGTTCATCTTCAGCAGCTAATTGAGCATATCGAAGTTTCTTCCTCTCATACGCCTCATCCACAGTATCTTCCCATGGCATTGTTAACTCTACCAGAATAACAAGGCATGCTGATCCAGACCACAAGACAATGTCTGGTCGAAGGTTAGTGGTGGCAATCTCAGTTGGAAAAATAAGCCATTGACCAACATCTGCCAGCATCTTCCAGTCTCTAGCAGCTTCCAGTTGTCCTGGGCGAGGCTTGGTTTAACATCTTTTCTTGGTGGTTACTCTCCTGGACGGAGAAATATTGTCTTTTGCGTGTAATGCTTTGATGGAACTGGTGGCAACTTATTGGTCAGGTTGGCTTGTCTTCCAATGCTAAGACCAAACATCGCAGCACCTGGTCATGGCACCAAGTAAACTGTCCTTGGCTAAGACCCACCTTACATCCTGTCAAAATGTGCCTTAAATGTTGCAGGTGATGAACACAAAGGACATGAGGGATCCTCACCCACCCAGAGGTTTAGGTTCTGTGGTGATGGGAGAACATCATATGCTGATCTGATGAGGAAAGTGATCTTGCTCTGTTCCATTGTCCATAGGTTTTGCCAGCTGATCTTGCGTTGTTCCACACTTTCCTATCTCATCCATTCTCTCTGCTTGGCCTGGGAAATGTCCTTTATACATCTGATCCTCTCCTCCTGCTTTTGCACCTGACGTCTTGAAATGGTGAAAATGACAGAACATCACAGCTAGACAAAATGCCAGCAATATGTTTGAGTCAATGACTTCTGAATCTTGCGAAATATTTTACACTAGGCAATTGTGTAGCAATTCACATGCAGCAAATATAGTTTCATGATTTATTTATTGTCTGTTGTAAACTGGCCCAGTAATCAGGAGAATCTTCTCATACGTTTCAAGAACACTACAAGGCATCTAGAGAAATATTCTCACAAGTACAGTATGCAAAAAGTAGTTGTAATATTTCAAATTGGATAATTTACTCCTGATTTAGTATTCTCAATAGGTTGTTATAGATATTCGTAAGGTGTAACCATAGTCCATTTATCTCTAATGAAATGTTGGTATGTTATAAAAATTTTGAACTACCTAACAAGCAGACCAAATGTATTTAATTAAGTGCTTGTAACAGCGGAGTGACGTGGATGTGTGTTCACTGCTGATTGACAGGCAGGAGATGTGGAGACGGAGGTTGGAGTTGACACACCCCCCAGGAGTGTAGGTTTTATTCACAAAGACAAACACGCCTCACGTGACACTACCAGCAATGATAGTACATGGAGGACATACATTAAAATGTGCAAAAGGCTAAATAAAAGCTGTACAAAAACACTACAAATAAAAAGTGCTGTGAAATTCTGGCAAAACTTCATGTGTGTAATATTTAAGGGGTCTGTAAGTGTGTAAAGTTTTGAAAATCTATATTTTTGTATCTTAAAACAGCATTCTTGAAAACAAATTATACTTGTTGTTGTTGTTCTAATGTCTTTAAAACACATAATTCATTTTGGCCTGTACATTTTGTTATTACATTATTTTACTGTATCATTGTAAATATTATTGTAAACAGTCCTACAGTTTTTTTCAGGGACATTTTGGAAAAGCATCAGAAATGTAAAAAACTCAACATTTGGTTAATATTTCCAGTTGACATCAGTGTGAACTTCATACTATCCTCAATTTACTACATACACATTTAAAGCATTAGTCACAAAAGAAAGACTATCTCAAAAAGGGAAGGCGTTATAATAGGTTTTAATCAGAGAGGGCAGGTACTTTTTATTTACTTCCCAAAATCCACAAGCCCAGTAATCCTGGACGACCCATTGTGTCTGGCATAGGAACACTCACAGAATGAATCTCTGAATTTATAGAATCCTTACTTAAGCCATTGGTGACAAAAAAAAAATAGTTTCATCCAGGACACCACACACTACCTAAAAAAAAAAGCTTAAGGGATTTGGCCAGCCACCCCACAATTCTATACTATCTCTTTATGGCCAATTTCGAAAAAATTATTTCTAGAGCAACATCCCTACAAACCACAATTTTACATAATATGCAGAGACAAAAATCTTTATTAAGTAAGGCCTCATTACACCAATTCAACCATGCTCTCAATAATCCCACTATTGAACTGACAATGAATTATTTAAAAGAAATGATACCATTCTTAGACACGACAATAACAATCAAAACGGCAATATGACTTCATCTATTTGTAGAAAACCTACTGAAAGCAAAAAATACTTCCACATCTCTAGTTTCCATCCACATCACATAAAGAAATCTGTTCAGCTATTCGTTACCACCGGAACTGTTCTGAAACTACTGACAGAAACAAACATCTTTGCAGACTTTGTGATGCTTTCATCCAACAAGGATATTCTCCAAAACAGATTGACAGAGAAATGGAACGGGCCACCACGATACTAAGAGAAAAATTGTTTGACTAAAAAATAAAACCTGTGTCTAATAGAGTACTCTTACATATAATCCATCCTTATGACTTCTCTGCAAAAACATCTGAGAATTAAACCCAGTTTTAGCTATAGATTTCACCCTCTCCAATATTTTCTTGGAGACACCTCTCCTATCCTACAGACAACCACCTAACCTGTCCCAGCTTATCATCTGGAGCAAACTACCAGCTGACCTAAACAATGCACACAATGGAACTAAACCCTGCAATATCAACAGATGCAAAACCTGTCCCCATATCTCTATGCAGAATACCATCCTCACAGCGCAAGGGAAACTGAAGATAAAAGGATCATTCACCTGCAGATCCAAAAATGTAGTCTACATGATTACATGTAGCAAATGGTCCGATGGGACCTACATATGAGAAACATCTTCGGACAAGGAATATATATATATGTGTGTGTGTGTGTGTGTGCATGTGTAGGTATGCATGCATATGAGGTATGTGTATGTATGTATATGTGTATATGTGTATATAAATAACTCCCCCCTTTATAAGGCAGCCCTTTATACTATGTCACAAGTTATAAGGCGGTACGGTCATGGCTCCCATTTGCCCCATAATGCCATTACATTAACACTGGTATTCAGCACGGTCACTTAACTATGGCTCTTGACCACAGTGTTATAAAAGGGGAGCACTGTATACATTATTATATATATATATATATATATATATATATATATATATATATATATATATATATATATATATGTATTCAAGTTTAAAGTTCTGATGCCACTATTGAATGTAAACATCAATCTTTCTTTTCTACTTTCACCTGAAGAAGAGACCTTTGTCTTGAAAGCTTGTGATTATTTTTTTTTTGTTTAGTTAAAAGGTATCACATCTCCTTCTCTTTGTCTAACATCAGAGAAAGAAATGATACTGGGAAGTGACTGAAGAGTTGTCTTTGTTACATACACAATGTTTCTCATTTCGTGATCCTAGTGAGTCAAAATATCAGGTATTGTGGTGGAAATCCTTCTGTTATTGGATTATGTAATATAAATAATACCGGTAATCAAAATGTTACAGTGCTTTTGAAATCTTTATAACAACTCACCCTTGCAAATGTGTATATACTGGCTAAAGATTATGCAATGTAAAATCTTAGACATTCTAGTCTTGCCTATTATAACATAAAGCTCCTCATTAAAAAATATCTTCTAAATGTTAGTGGATCCTCTCAGCATGAGCTAATGTTCTAAAAACAAGATTATAAATGAGCACTTAACAGACGGCCACTCAGACTGCAATTCTTTTTATTTGTTTTTTTTTCACTGTAAATCTAGACATTGGTTCTATCTGACTTTGTCAAATTTAGTTTTTTTTTTTTTTTTTATTTACTGAAATTATTTAGGTAAGGTTGTTTTAAGTATGACAGGTAAACTTAAATTGCATGAGTTAACTTAAAAAAAATCTGTTCCTACTAAAATATCACATTTTCGAGAGAGCGTATCAATTTTATAAATACCAGCCCAGCTTAAAAAGCATGATTTAAGGCAATAAAATTTTGTTTTACTATCCATGAAGTATATATTGCATTTATTGACTTAGTAAGGATAAGGGCAATTTGCCCACAGTGGAAATTCAGACCAATTGTGCATTTTAAAAGTACTGGAACAACCATCAGTTGATGGCAAGTCTAAATATGGTCCTAGGAATATGTTGATTTCAAAACAAACACACATTACAGAAATTGCAGAACTGCGATCAGGATGAACGTGCAAAATAAATGTCACCTTGTAAAAGTAAATAATGGCCTTACTTCCCTTTATTTGTTTTAGGAAACAACACTTCCTAACCAGTTGGTGTATTCTTTTGTGTAGCTGAATGTTTACTTCCCTGTCAATTCTACGAAAGTTAAGTTTTAGTACTAATATCTTATGATTCAATTTAGCTTATATTTATGCATGAACTGCATGCTTACATTCATTTCAAAATTATATACTTGGCAGATAATAGAAATAGTACAATTCATTGCAATGCGTGGGAAAGGACTTGTACAGCTATTGATCTTATACAGTGGATTACAGGTCATAAAATTAATCAACAATAAAAAAAATGTTAAGTGCTTTTCTGAAAACACAGAGTATTTTTGACCTGCAGCAAGTGTGGATAATGCCAACAAAAACAGAGGTAGTATGATATGACTGTCGCACTATTATTCCGGAACAAAAATTCCCTTACCTTGTACTTTTTTTTTATTTAGACAAGGGTTTACAACAAATTTCTAAGTGCTATACCAGTGGGTGTCATTTTATGGTAATTAAGGAGGGGCTATGCTAAGAAATAACTCATTTCACACAGATAATACAGTGGCCCTGAAGTGCAAAACACAAATGCAAATTAAAAAACACAAATGCAAATCAAAAAACACAAATACAAATTAAAAAACACAAATACAAATAAAATAACATAAACAGAAATTGAAAAACACAAATACAAACCATTCCTGAAAAGCTAAAAAAGAAAATCCTCCTTGCAGTTTTTGTAAACTAAAATCTTGGTGACCTGAATTGAAGTAAATACCTACATAAGACTAAGGCTTACAGCTATTCAATAAAGTACCATTCAGAAATTAATTACTTTAATCTCTGCTAGTGATTCTTTGTGCCCTGTCAGCAGTTCAAAAAAATATTTACAAAACTGTTCTCTAGATGCCTTGAAAACATCTAGAATACAGTTTAATTCGTTACAGTTTAATTACAGTTTTTTACAATTGTTTTGACTAATTTTTCAATACAGTGACCCAATGTGCACAACTCTTAACACATAATGATAAACTGAGTGGTAAAACCGTTTAGACACATTTTTCCATGCTAACATACAACATGCATAACTGTAAATCACCTCTTCCAATCACAAAGTTGCCCTGTCAACCATTAGGACGTATGTCAAATGCTAACACTTATCTGGTAGAGTTCTTAACTGTTTGATCACCTAGTAACAATTAAGGGTCATAATTGCAAATGGATTTCTCTGTGCGAATGCAAAACAGCTTAATTGATGATTAGTTCATCACTATACGAAGCTCTGAGCTTTCTATTACTGTGTTTTTTTTTTTTGACCCCCAACAGCAGTATTCGTGATTGTTATGTAAGACTCATTTATGTCATTGTGTTTCAAAGATTAAAAAGAAAATGTTCAAACAAAGTTTCTTGATGTTTTGGACACATTATTTGCTTTTGGTGTCTTTATTGCTGCATGGTTTTCTCCACTGCATTCAGTTTGCAATGTATACAGGATTTTGATCAGTAGTTTGGGTTTTGGTCATCTTTGGACTGCTACATGATATCTGATACAATTGTGAAGAATATCACTGAATGCTTACTGTACTTTATTTAGAGTATGTTTTATTCTGTAGGTTGCTATAGTTTTGCTCAATGTAATGTTAATCATTTGAATATGAGCAAATGACACTTTTAGACTTTGTTTTGATTTGAATTATTTTGTGTTTGACAGCATTATTTGCTAATGGGTGTTTGTTTAGAAATGCTTCAATGACTAAACTTCAGTGATAAAAGCAGCTGATGTTTTGGTGCTATGGTTTGCTTTTGCATGATGTATTTATCTCATTTGACACAGTAGTGTTTATTTTGCACTCTGCATGGGATTTTGATCCCAAAATAAGCAGTTCAGCATCTTGTGTTAAGAGTTGTGCACATTGGAACGCTGTACTGAAAAATGAGTCAAAGCAATTGTAAAAAACTGTAATAGAAAGCACAGAGCTATATGTAGTGATGAACTAATTATCAATTAAGCTGTCTTGCATTCTCACATAGAGAAATCGAAAAACAAATACAAATTGAAAAACACAAATGCAAAAAAACTGAAAACAAAAGCAAAAACAAAAAGGCAAAAGCAGGAAACACAAATACAAGAACAGAAAACAAATACAAAAAGCCCACAGCACAAAGAAAGTCATTTGGAGGCCACTCCCCACGATACCTGAGCACAGTCTCCATCTGTTTCTGTTTATAATTGATAAATTCACAGGCATCGAAGCTTAACTTTTTCAATCTACAAAAAAACAAATCAAAACGTGTGGAGTCAATTGCAATGGACAAAGTCTCCAGTGACTGAGGGACAGCCACACCAGTCTCCAGAGATAGGAGACTCCCTGCTGCTCCCGTCTCCACCCCTAGAGAGAGACTACCTGCTGCTACCGACTCCATCGCTAGAGGGAGACTCACTGCAGCTCCTGCCTCCATCACTAGAGGGAGACTCACTGCTGCTACCACCTCCACAGCTAGAGGGAGACTATCTGCAGCTGTTGGAACATTTTATTTAGATATAAATGAATTTTTTGTCTTAGAATACAACTCACAGAGTGGTTTAAAGATTAAGCCAGATTCTGGTTAAATTCCTACTTAGACAGTACAAACTAGAAATAATACAGGTTTTCTTAGGAAATTACAGTTGATTTTATGAGGGTTATAAAAACTGGCTACTTCAAAGATAAACTGGATTAAACCAGATGCTTTGAAGCTAGGGTTAGGACAAATGGGCAATTAACCAAGTGAGAAGAGATTTGTGTCTTTCTGATTGGTTTAAGGAAAATCATGATGTCACTGAGAGACTGCATTTAAACTGAGAATACTGAAATGTTCTTTGTGTTGCTCTAGTCCCTGCTTGGAAAGAGGATACCTGCAAACTGTTGTCACCATGTAACCTTTAAGATGTCTGGTTGTAACTTTGCAACTCAGAACTATTATCTTCAATAAACTATACTTATCTGAAAGCCAAAAGAAGCGGCTTGCGACTTCTCTTTTCCTTTTTTTTCTTTTATGCCTTAAATTCAACAGCCACCTATGGGCCCAGTGACTTTTGAGCTTTTAAGGAGGGAGGTGACCTGTGAGGACATTTGTGCTACGCACAAGGGGGGAGAAGTGTGACAGGGTACACCCCACCCCTGTGTGTATTATATTATTTGTTGAATTATTATTAAAAAAGGAATTGTTTGTGTATGAAAACATGTCGTTTTATTTTTGTTTACAACCTGGATGGGGTTAAAATGCCCCATCCAAATAAAATCGTGAGAATGCATGATCAACAGTGAGTGATTATTGACAAACTGGCTGTTAACCACGCAGATGAGAAAAACCTGTGCCGAATGTGTCAAAGGAATAAACTAGGTAAATGATAACCAGATAATCCCTCTGCCATAGTATAAAAACCTGCAGCCTTGGCTGTGTTCAGAGGCGGAATGAGACAGGATTGAAAGAGAAACTAAAAGTTTAAAACAACAATTGCTATGTATGCTAATTATACACCAGCACAATACTTGTTTTGTTTCGTTTTGTGTCTGTTTTTGTATCTGTATGTTTTGTTTTGGCCACCATGCTATTTTGTTTTGAGTTCAGTGTTTGTTTGAGTTTTGTTTAAACCGTTTTTGTTTTTCAATAAATCTGCACACCAGCACATTAATTCATACAGCAGTGCTGTCTGTGTGTGTTACTTCTTTTGGGTCTGACGTCACCACAAAGCCATCTTGTCACTAACCCTACTAATATTTCAAAGGGTGTGAGCTGGGTGCGTAAGGCTAGGGCAGAGGAAGTAGAAAGAACAGTTAGTAGGACAGAGTGCCGTTGGGCACTAGGACACGAATGGAAGTACGTGGGAGTCACCCTTCGGGAGAGTAGGGTTCCCAGTATCTGAGGCTTCTGTAAAGGGATGCTCATTAAACCCCTTGATTGGCAGAGACTGCGCTGCCTGTGATCGTAAGTAAAGAGAAAGTATGCAGGTTAGTACGGGACTCGAGCACTGGAAGAATAAAACGGTCACGTCCCGAAGAGAGAAATGGATAGAACAGAGCCTCACTAGGTGAGGTAAGATAAGCGCATGAGCTGTGATAGGATAGAGTGTGGCCGGGGGTCCACTCTGACTCATGGGGGTGAGAACCCCTTGCAACAGAGGGGAGATCTGTGCTGACTCTGCTGGCGTGTACACAGTGCTGCAGGAAGTGGGCAGCAGTCGTCCAATACCCACCTGTGGGTCATGGCAGTGACACGGAGAGGTGGGAAGGAGGGTGTGTGGGCTTTCCCTCTCTCCGAGTGGCTGAGAGGCGGGCCTTGGGGGGATTGCTGGCCCTATAAAGACTACACTCTGTGTTCCTGCGGGCTGCACCTATAGGACGTAAACAAGCCAGTGGAAGCTTGGCAGCTAGACGGAGAAACACTGGGAGACAACCCAGGAACAAAAAAAAAAAAAAAAGAAATATAGCAGTAGCAGGGAGACTTTGGATAGACCCCGAAAGTATACTTCTAAACTACGCAGTTGAGGGAACTGGAGAGCGTAGGATGGAGTCTTGGGCCGTGGGGGTAGCGGCGGTTGGAGAAATGCTGCAGAGTGCAGCACCTTTATTTTGTAATTTTGTTAAGTTTTATTTTCTCTTTTTCTTTGTGCCTTCTCTTTTGATTTTTGTTTTGTGCACCTGCTTGTGTACCCAAGGTACTCTGTGAAGCCTTACCATTGCGAGTAATAACAGGACAACAGTACCACCTTGTGGACATAAATAAATAGTGCCCCAAAGTCTTGTTTCGCACTGCAAACTTTGTCTCCTGTGTCAGTGAATTGCTCACCACCCTTCCACACACCCCTATTAGAAGGAAGGTAGGTGGATGCCTGAACCTGAGGATAGGGAAGTGAGATTCACTTGCCCCCAAAGGAAACACCTGCACCATGAGACAATGACAAAGGACACATGCTGATGCATAACATATACAAAAGACTAGAAGGACAAACAGGTGGTTAGGAATTATTAATAGGTGTGACTGTGTATACTTGCCGCTCAGTGGAGAGGAAAAAACCCTTTAGGCTGATTAGGGGAAAACCTCTGGTGGCCCCAGCAGACAGGAAGCCCCCATCTCCTGATCAGGCAGAGATCGGAGGAAGTAAGCGATGGAATGCTGTCAGTAGTGTGCAGTGGCCTGCTGTAGAGACCAGAGATCTGCTGAATGCGATGGATATTGGTGTTTGAGAGTTGAGGCGGTTTTAGATGGTGCCAGAGGTGGGGCTGTCTTTGGGCAGAGATGAGGAATGCATAGATCTGAGGCCGCTGCAGAACCTCAGAGGATGAGAATGCATTGCTCTGAGGCTGCTGCAAAACAGGCTTCCGTATCTGACTGGCAGCTCACATTGAATGAAATGGTGACTTTGAAGTTGTATAAAGTATCTTGATGACGTGGTCGTTTTGGAAGAGCGGAGCCAGATGAGAAAGTGCGAAACAGGAAGAGGCTCCAGCAATGGATGCCTGATGCAGGGAAGCTGGAAGTTAATGGGACGGTGGATTCTGAGCATCTCAGAAAGCCGGTAAGTGCATGGCTTCATGACCAGGTCCTTGAAGAGGAGGGGAAGAGAAGCATGTCAGTTAATACAGGTGGGCAAAAGCTTGAGGCAAGAGGGGACTCCTTAGAATCCCTCAGAGTGAGAACAAACTGCAAGAATGGATAGAAAGGTTGGAGTGCGAGAGATTCACAGTGATAGCAAACCAGCTTAAATTATGTAGAACTTGTAGGGTTATGCTGCCGTCTAGAGGTTGTGATTGAATTGAAACCACTGGCTTCAGTGAAGCAGGGTAGAATATATTTGGTTATTGCAATTAAAATCCTTGTCTATATAGTTTTGAATCATACATATATTCGATACATGTTTTAGAACAGTTAGTGATGTATATAAATAAGTTAATGTAGGTCTACAAGAGGAGCTTGCAGTATTTAGATGTCACAATTCAGCGAGATGAACGCGCTCTCACGTAGTAAAAGTGCTGCAGCAGGAGCCAGATTTCAGTACTGAGGTACAGGCATTGCCTGATGAAGCTGTCTGGTCACCATGGCAACTTACCACTCCTGTAGACACTCTATGAGGGCGTTGCGGTGGTAACCATGGTCTGAGGCGCCGGTGGAAGAGTTGCAGTACAGCAGTGTTGTTGGACTATGTTATGAGACCCGTCAATGTCATGAGCTGCCACTGGTTGAATAGAGTTTGTTATGGGCAAGGTAAGTTCCAGGACCGGAACTTCTGATGGAAAGGTAAATTGTGCTGGCTCTGTGGAAGCGTGTGCTGAGTGGGGAGTGGGGGAGTGGCGCTTGATTGTAGGCAAAGAGTATAGAGAGATTCAGCAGACAAAGCTTTGTGGTGGATTTAAATAGAGCTAAGGCAAGGCAATCACTGACGAGGGAATGTCGATGTCTTATCGGCGGAGCAAGTGGAGTAATGGAGCTGTGCTTTGAACGGCGCTGTTGCCGGCTGGATTCTGGATGGTTGTTGCTGGAATTCCTGCAGCCAAACAGTGATGCTGAATGATGAGAATAAATCACAGGTGTTGGTAGGAAAATAATTGATAATATTGTAGTGAAATCGGTTCCTGCAGGCTGGTGCCTCACACAGGGCGAGGCAATCCACACACTAAAGCATAATGCTGTACAAAAGAGACGGCTCCTTTGCAAGGAGCGTATATCAGGCTTATGTCTGCATGCTACACAATCTTGGCACCACTGTGCAGAGAAGTGACCTGAAGTGAAAGGAGCAAGGCAACGAAGTTTAGATATTAGCAAAAACATTTAAGCTGAAGCATGAATGTCAGCCTCTGAGCGTTTGCTACAACAGGAACACTATACAGCTTGAGTGCAAGTGATCAGGGCTTAAATAGGGAATTAGAGTCTAATTAGAGATCCCCAGGTACATGCCCCCCTGATCTACGCTATGCTATAATTTTGAACAGGTGTTGAAAGGATCTGACATTGAATCTAATATTAGCTATGAAAACTAAGTATTTTAGTGTAAAACTGAAATAAATATAATTAGAAAAAACGACTGTGTACATTTTTAATACAAACTGAATTGTGTCACGGTCAACATTGTCTGTCTCAAGAAGTCGGCAGCACTCAGCAAATCTATATTTGCACAGTAGAAGATTTGCTGATTTGCTATTTTCCTTATTCTTAAGCGTATTTCATGTATGAAATAAAAAAATTAAAAAAAAAAGGAAAATGACACCCCCTGCATAGGTGCTATCCACGATTTACCAGCCACTACTAGGTCGGTGATGCATCCACGATGACGTTTTTACTGTCGGAGATACATCTTTTACGCATCAAGTAAATGTAAAATAATTTTGTGTATGATAAAATACATAAGACTAACCAGGTCTATGGAAATCATATGTAAGATGAATGTATGTGTATATATATATATATATATATATATATATTTGTTGAATGTGCCGGACACAGGTGTCAAGAAGCCGGCATAGGGCTACCAGATTTCCAGAGTGAAAAACCAGAACATGTTTTTTTCTTCAATTCATTGACTCCATAGCAACTCTGAAGCAGTTAAAATAACTGTATAATAATAATAACCTAACAGTAATTTAAAAGTAAAACATTGGGTGTAATTATTGCAGATGTGATAAAACACCTAATGTGGACAAACACCTAACT
This sequence comes from Polyodon spathula, assembly GCF_017654505.1. NCBI lineage: Eukaryota > Metazoa > Chordata > Actinopteri > Acipenseriformes > Polyodontidae > Polyodon > Polyodon spathula. Next base: position 41,154,826 of record NC_054539.1, on the reverse strand, counting down.
TGATGAGCTGTACTGCGCATGATCACAACCCCAAATTTAAATTCCTTTTAACTCAGGAATGGAATAATATTAGGTGATTTCTGTTATTGCTAATTCTGTCTAAATGGTTCCACATAAAGAGTACTAACTCACAATGCTAAATACTAAAATTGAAAGCAGCAGAACTGATTGTTTTCAGAGTAACATTCTCCCTTTTACATATTATTGAGGATGATGGAGAGGTGCACGTTGTGTGCTGTTTTATATTTGCTAATAAGATCACTTTATTTACCATTTCTGTCACGTGAATCATAGTAGTAACACTAGCAACATGTGATTTACAGTATAGGTTTATTTTACATAAAACAAGCTATGCTAAATTGAAATGCATGACCTAAAACATATTTCACGGTATAGAATTTGCAGGAAGTAAACAGTAGTAAATTGTCTGTAAATAAAATGCATAATGTAACAACACAATGTAAGATTTGTATAAAATGTTATACATAATAAAAAAGCATTTTGCAGATGACCCCGATCTTTAAAACACAAGACTTATTTTTAACAAGCTTTTGTTAAGAATTCTGCAACATATCAACACAGTACCACCGAAATGTATTAGCCCTTTCCAAATACAGTATATTGATGGTATTTTACTTGGTTTCAAATGTGAGAACACAACATTTAACCAAATTAGTATTTTTCATCAAACACTTAATTCAACATTTAAAAAAAAAAAAAAAAAAAAAAAAAAAAAAAAAGGGGATGACAAGGGAGGGAAGCACTGCATTAATTTTAATCTAGCCTTTAAAAGTAATTTCAAAAGAGGATTCTTTTTTAAGCTAAATATATTTCACTGAACAAATCTGTGTTGCATACTTTTGAACTTGATCTGTGCTGTGCACTGTTTCTTGTACTGATGCAGCTAGTACTGTTTGTTGTTATGTGAAGTATTCAGAGGAATGTTGTATTAAGAACCATTTGTGTTATCCACAGGATCCAGTGTTGCCAGGTCCGAATTAAGCTACTTCAAAAACACAGCCGCGGGAAATATTAAGGAGTCACGGGTTGATAATGTTATTAGATTAGTGGTATAACTTTAAAAGATTGAACTGTTTTCATGTTTGCAATATTGTTTAGGATACAGTACAAGCATTAGTATTTCAATAAAGGGATTGTGCTGTAATTCGGTTGCTGGTTCCAGTTATCAGGAGCAGCAGTAGCAGTCACTAATGTTCTTTGCCTTTATCTTTTTGCTGAGTGCTAAAATAAAAAAAATAAAAAATGATCAGTATCTATTTATAGTTTTTTTTTTTTTTGTACTGGGACGAACATGAATTTTCATGTTTGGATATTCGTTCATGATTTAGATATTTGTTCGGATATTCGTTTTAAAAACATTATCAAAGCCATTATATGTAGCACTGTATTAAAGTTGAAAAATATTCCAGAATTAAGAATGGTCTTACTTTACCCTCGTGAATTAACTACAAAACAAAGAATGCAATACAGTAGTTAAATTTTGTGTCTATTTCAAGTAAAAACACATTTAAAAAAAAAAAAAATCACTGCCCTTGCGTCTTGGCAATAAACAAAGTGAAAGTAGTCATAAATGCAATTTTATAAAGTAATAACATTGGTTTTTAACTTGAATAAACACTTCAAATAAAACAGACATTAAAATGACGGTGTTGTAGAATATAAACAATATTTACTCACTGTTTTTAGGATTGCTAGGACTGCATCATGAAAGAAAATTAAAACGTTGATTTAATATACAAGTTTTGCAAGTATGACCTGTATCATAGTATTGCAGACAGAAATGGACCCCGGCTGTAGCGGTGGTAAGAATCCAAGCCTGCAACTTGTATCTTCCAAAACAGAAAGCTATTTTATTTAGCAAATAAGAGTGAACAGCAACGCACGGGCTGATCTCAGCTGACAGTCAGAGCGCACCAGGGGAACGCCCCTAATGCTCCCCAAATCACACAGATAAAATAATTTCTGACGGATACAGACATTTGTTGTTTGCCTTTGAATAGATGTAAAAAAACGTCAGTTCTTTTATGTTTGTCCCAGCACTATTTTTTTTTTTTTACCTGTATTCTAGTGAATAAAAAAATAATATTCTATGGCCCGGATGACATCACTCCAGGGGCCGTATGTTTGACACCTCTGCACTAAACACAGTTATTTCCTAACAAAGTGGCCACCCAGTGTACAGCATCTCCAGGTGATTTACAAAATGTTTAATATTTAAAATACATGGCATTACCATATTTCCCTGACAATTTAATACCTATTCACAATTTTCGTGCATATAATAATTATGATGGAGACCACAAACAAAAGCGTATAGCTTCCAGGCTTCATGTATTTATACCCACTATCGCGCAATGTTTGTAAACGAGGACACATATGAATACGTTTGTTACTCGTAATTCAAATTGAAGACTGTGTTGTATGGAAAGCTGTTTGATTTATGACACAATACCAGCATCACAAGCTTACGTACAAAACAATGGCAACTGAATAGCTAATACACATCCTGGAAAGCAATGAGGCATGTTAAACACAAGGGGGCAGAAAACCGCTTTCTGAGGTTGTGAGTAAGCACAAAGAACGAGAATAGCAGAAAAGATACATTTGTGAATGAAGAAAAACACAATTTTGTATCTGTCCTCAAATGAGGACATTGTGCACGAAAGGGTTAACAAAAGGAACTCGACCTAACCCGTACCCATCAACCATGCAAAATGAATAAAAAAACAATGCACATCGAGCTACTCATTGTGGGAAGTATGTTTGTGTACTAATAAGTTCAAGGGGTTTGGAAATGGGTTTAATTGCTTAAAAGTTTTACATATGTTTTAACTATCTCATCTAAAGAATGTTTTTCGTGATCCTAGCGACTAGTGCTTTTGCTCCTTGGCCAACACATAATAAACATTCAGATAAATCTAATCCAATCACTCTTATGGTCTCAGTCCAGTTGTGTAGGCCTATATCCCTGAACCGTATCATCGGTGCTCATCTCTACTAAAACATGAGGCTTGTCATATCCAGAAATGCAACTAGGCCACGTTGAGAAGCTGTTTTCCGATTTGTTGTCCGGTTCGTTGGTTAAAAGCTCTGTATTTTCCTTCACATCAGTCTGGTCACTGAGGCTGACGTTCAAGACAAGGTCACAGACTTCTGGTTGGATGATGATGTCATCTCTGTCAATATTATTTAACCCTATTTTAAAGCGGGGGGTTTCATGTTCAGGAGCAAGGTTTTTTATTTGTTCCATCACCCTGTTCTCCTCTTCCACTACCTGATTTGGGGTTTCGACATGTTTTGCAACAGAAAAGGTGCTGTCCTCTTTTTTTACGCTCATGTAGGGTTTCATTCCTGTCAGCATTGAGGCCTGTTTAAGAAAACATAAACATACATATCAGTGCCATGAACTCTATGTTAGAACCAGTCACTAGATCAGTCATATATTTTGAAGATAATGCAATACAACTTTATGCTGCTTTTAAAGCACCTCAGGTATTGCAGTGCAAACTCCACTAGTCTATCTGCAATCAGTCCATAAGAAATGCAACATCTACAGAATTGCATTTAAAACAGATTACAATCAGAACAAATTACTAAATTGGAACCTGACTTCTCTGTGGGAAGAAACAAATGCTCTTCAGCACATTACAGTTCTATTAACTTGAAGCACAGGAATTAACAATGTATCAAGAAACAGCAGTTTTCAAAGTCTATACTGTGGTACTTGACAAAAAAAAAAGTTGTTTATCAAAATGAATACATGACCCTTTCCAAATTGTATTTAAACGATAACATTTGTTCTTTGAATTCTTATCCTGCCTTGCACCTGTAGGTGCTGTTCATGAGTTGCTACTGTGTACAGTAGGCTAATTCTTCCCTTGAAGTACCAGACAACCTACTCAATCAATTCACTTTGGACAACGCCAACTGCAGTTTAAACATCTGGACGCCAGATGGCACTGTTCACCAAGTAAAAATTCTAAAAACAACAAAACAAAATAGTATATACAGTATAGTGAATCTCAAACCATTCCGACATTTGAAAACATTGAAAGTTTACTGATAGACTGGTAAAGCATTCAATTACCAAAACTATTTTTCATATGGTTAGATGGAGAATAAATATCCCACACAGACTGGGGTTCAATAGTAGGAAGTCTTGCTTATTAAAATATGTTTTTATTAATATTATTGAGAAGGGGATCAGTAAATGTTCAAGAATGTTTAATAAACATTATACATACACACACACACACACATAACATACAGGAAAAAATTAAGAGACCACTGGAAAATTATCAGCTTCTCTGGTTTTACTATTTATAGGTATGTGTTTGGGTCAAATGAACATCTTTGTTTTATTCTATAAACTACTGACAACATTTCTCCCAAATTCCAAATAAAAATATTGTCATTTAGAGCATTTATTTGCAGAAAATGATAACTGGTCAAAATAACAAAAAAGATGCAGTGTTGTCAGACCTCGAATAATGCAAAGAAAATAAGTTCATATTCATTTTTAAACAACACAGTACTAATGTTTTAACTTAGGAAGAGTTCAGAAATCAATATTTGGTGGAATAACCCTGATTTTCAAGCACAGCTTTCATGCATCTTGGCATGCTCTCCACCAGTCTTTCACATTGATGTTGGGTGACTTTATGCCACTCCTGGCGTAAAAATTCAAGCAGCTCGGCTTTGTTTGATGGCTTGTGACCATTCATCTTCCTCTTGATCACATTCCAGAGGTTTTCAATGAGGTTCATGTCTGGAGATTGGGCTAGCCATGACAGGGTCTTGATCTGGTGGTCCTCCATCCACACCTTGACTGACCTGGCTGTGTGGCATGGAGCATTGTCCTGCTGGAAAAACCAATCCTCAGAGTTGGGGAACATTGTCAGAGCAGAAGGAAGCAAATTTTCTTCCAGGACAACCTTGTACTTGGCTTGATTCATGCGTCCTTCACAAAGACAAATCTGCCCGATTCCAGCCTTGCTGAAGCACCCCCAGATCATCACCGATCCTCCACCACATTTCATAGTGGGTGTGAGACACTGTGGCTTGTAGGCCTCTCCAGGTCTCCGTCTAACCATTAGATGACCAAGTGTTTGGCAAAGCTGAAAACTGGACTCATCAGAGAAGACGACCTTACTCCAGTCCTCTACGGTCCAATCCTTATGGTCTTTTGCAAACCTCAGCCTGGCTCTTCTTTTCTTCTCATTGATGAAGGGCTTTTTTCTAGCTTTGCACGACTTCAGCCCTGCCCCTAGGAGCTTGTTTCGAACCGTCCTCGCCGTGCACTTCACCCCAGCTGCTGTTTGCCATTCCTTTTGTAGGTCACTTGATGTCATCCTACGGTTGGACATTCGAATGAGTTGGCGGTCATCCCAGTCAGTGAAGAGTCGTTTTCGCACTCTGCCGGTCTGTAGCTTTGTTATCCCCAATGTGTGCTGCTTGACCTTGTTCTTGTCAACTGCCGTCTTTGAAATTTTAAGGATGGAAGCAACCCGACGCTCACTGTATCCCTCTGCCAGTAAAGGCAGAATTGAACCCTTCTTTTCCTCACTCAAAACTGTCCTTTTCAACTCTTTGGCCATGGTCAATAGTTATTTTTTGATTCCAATTACTTTTGAGGTACTACTAGTGCTACTACTGCCATCCAGCTGGTCATACTGCAAGAGGATAGTGATAACCACAGGAGTGGTTTTTATACTTTTCCTCGTTAAATAAGATTTGGTTCAGGTGATCCCCTATTCAGTTCCTCATTCAGTAGAATGAGGTGTGCCTGTGTTAGAATTCAACAGACACTGGAATGGAATGGCTGCCATACATGTAGAGATGCTGATTTAAGAAAAATTTGCAGTGGTCTCTTAATTTTTTCCAGAGCTGTATATATAGTTCAAGTCTCCTGTTCATGATTACCTAGATGAAGATCTGTTTGGTGTTCTGTACTTACCAAAGAGCTTGGCAAAGGAATGTTCTTCTTCCACATTATGCTACAGACAAGCCCAGTGAGACTGGAACCAATAGCAATCACACAGACAATAACTGTTAGGATGATAATCATGTATTTATCTAAAAAACACAAAAAAAACCCAGTTAATGTGGATAACAGAATCAATCACAAAAATGAACATGAAATCTGAGAAATAACATTTGTGTTGATTTACATGGTTAGAATAAATAATTAAAAAATATTGTTAAAATATATTGCCATTATATTACCCTGGTTTAGATCAACCAAATGTCACAGTTACAATTAATATTTCTTACCAGTTATTAACTTTTTCAGTCTATTCCTTTGCTTTTATGTTGCATTTTAATCATAGATAGATAGATTACAGGGCTCATAATCGTTTGAAAATCTAGCAATGACTAACTGTTCCAACAACATAATGACCTGGCCAGTTGCACTGTTCCAAACTATACTTTGTTAGTAAGAAAATGTAGAGCTTGATCTAAGGAAAGTCATTTTTAGAATTAAGCTGTAGATGTGTAAACATAGTTTTGTTGCCATACATGGTAGAAAAAGAATGGAGTGCTTTTGTTATTATTTTATTAATGCCCTCACCCTTTCAGGAGACGTTGGTTAGTTGGCCATTCTCATTCATGGGATAATTAACAGTACGCGATTGTTCATGGTGTTTCCGGAATAGAAAATGACAGAGAACACACATATTGCAGTAGGATATTAAATAGGTAAATAATGTAGTGTTATGCTACTGCTGGTATTAAACCAGATGTATATTGCACAAGCCAGGAAGCTGACGATGCTTGTTTATCTGGTGAGATACACACGTTGTTGAGGACTGTATTTTCTTTGGCACTGGAGATGACCCACAGAAGAGTAAGCAAACAACAGCTGTTCATTTTAAAATCGACACTGAAGCAGGCATAACGGTGGTACCAGAAGATATAAAAAATCAGCGAGTTGCAAATTGACCAGGGTCCTTACGAAAGCCAAATAAGTTTTACTGGGTCCAGGCCCAACTCTGTTGTATGTGTCTGGGGTGTATAAGAAAAAGTCTGACCCATATGAGATCATACAGGCCTCTACTCAGCGGTACTATGAGCACCTGTTTTCACACATCGAAAACACAGGTCTTGAAACCGCTGCCAAAATTACCACCATGCAAAATGATTTCCTAACTTTCACCCAGGAATTCACGGCCCTCAACACGGACACAATAGCTCTCCGCTCCTCTGTAAACCACAATAAGAGTGATTACATCTTGTGAAGTTAGGACTGATTGTTTGGAATCGAAGTTAGCGGACCTCGCAGACAGAAGCTGATGGAACAACCTTCGCCTGGATGGACTGAAGGAGGGGGAGGAGGGTTCTGATCCCATCGAGTTTCTGACAAAATTTCTGCCACTGTGATTCCTGTGCCTATCCGGCAGGGCTATTGAGGTAATGTGTGTGCATCGCATATACTCCAATTAAGCTAAAACAAGAGATAAGCTCTGCACTATTATCTTCAATCTCTTAAAGTACTCTGACCATCAGGTCATATTGCAAGCTGCACAGCACCGCAAGACCTTAAGCCACTCCGGTGGTTTTTACTCGTTCCCGTATCTCATCAAGATACAAATCTTTCTCGAGGATTGATTTTATTTCCTTTCATCTCGGAAGTATATAATGCTGAGATAATACTGATGTCCTTGTCTGATCATAGCGGGACCTACTGTAAATTTATGTTAGCAAACACATTAAGACGGGCCTCTAGGTGGCGCTTTAACACTACTTTGCTACAAAACTAATCTTTTTGTACACAGTTTCAATGTAAACTTGACAAATTCCTTCAGTTTAACATTGACTCTGTTAATGATCACTAGATTTTATGGGATTCAGTTCAAAGATTTATCAGAAACTATTTTATTTGTTTCCAACCATAATAAAACGCATCTTCGCATAATTTCTGAACAGGAGACTAAATTGGCCTTTTTAGAATATGCTCATCCGAAACAACTGAGTTTGAACTTAACCTTATTAAGAAAGAATTTAATATGTTGCTCAGACAACGGGCCAAGTTTCTTATACACAGGACAAGCAGAAAAATGGCAGCAGACCCTCCCACTTGCTTGCTCTGAGACGAGATGTAAAAACGAACGCTTTGCAGATATTTTAGCTGTCAAAATCCACACTGGGAGATAGCCTAACAGATCTTTCTCAAATAAACTCTACATTCCGATCCTTCTATTCCAACCTTTATAAGGACATGCATCCAATTTCTGCAAAATCTCCAAATGCCATGCCTCTCAGCCTCTGAATCTGCAGCACTAGACGCTCCCCTATCCTCAGGTGAACTGGAAGACGTGAGCAAGAGAAATCCTCAGGCATTAACGGTATTCCTCCTGAATTTTTTCTAACTTACTGGACCCAACTGGGACCCGATGCTTAATATGATGCAAACTGCTATAGATAAAGCTTCCTTTCAGAGAGACGTAAATACTTCTTTATTTCTCTCTTACTTAAAAAAGACCCCTCTCTTTGCATGAGCTATTGTCCCCTTTCTCTGATTAATTTGGATGCTAAATTATATTAAGGTTTTATCACAGTGTCTTGAGACATACATGACTAAATTAATCCATCATGATCAGACAGGCTTTATTAAAGACCCGTCTGGCATATGATAATGGGCCCTATTCATTATTAACAAGAGTTCATTATCAGGGTTTGCGATATCACTTCGCAAATCTCTTTACTCGTGATTCATTAATTGAAATAGTAAATTAACGCCTATGTGAACAGTGTTGTGTAAATCATCTTTCACCGCATGGGAACGTCCAATCCAAGGCTAATTAACATGGGAGAAGCTCTATTAAAAGAGCCCACACACCTCAATTGAAGGAAACGCTCCCGAAAGAATCTGACAGTGATCCAAAAACAACTAAAACCATATCTAGAAAACCAAAATGCAGGTCAAATGAAAACAATGTTTTGATAGAGGAGGTAGTAAAACACTGTTCCGTTTTATTTGGACCAAACTATCACCTGTTAGAAGAAAAACAATCTGGAATTCCATAACAAATAAAATATGCGCCTTTAGTGTGTACCATCGCAGTGCCGTCGATGTACAAAAGTGTTGGCAAGACTTGACAGGCACCATTTAAAAAAAAGCTGTGCAATTAAAACACAGTCTTCCTTTCTATTAATGAACACGTTACCATTGTTAGATGGTGCCCTTACGGCTATATGTGAGCAATCGATTGCCCCTAAAACATTAGGCTTGCCTCCAATATCGTAGAATCCAGCTTTATAGAATGGTGTTCCCTTGCATTAAGTGGGAAGGAGATACAAGTATATACTCTAGATAGTAATGCATTGGTAACTTGTTCTACAATCCTACCCATTGTGGACTGACTGAATCCAAATGCATCACTGTTGTTTCTTTGGAATGATCCTGAACTATAAAACATTAATGCAGCTAGCAAGCTATTAATCGCAGGAATGGATTGGCTCCTTGTTTTACAGTGAATATCTGGCTCAAGATCCCTGTACAATTCCAATATTCTGCCTCGGCTCAAGCGGAACCTCTTTTTTATTTCTTCATCTGTAAGTCTCATATAATACAATCTGTCTCGGAAGTGTTGTTTTCTTCGCTGGCCGTGACCAGTCATAATAGCAGCGATGTACTGTCCCTATGAAACAAACTGATGCTCGGAAAAAGACTTGTAGCGGCAAATATGTGGTGGATTTCATAGAAGTTATTCATCAATCATATAACAGTAGTTAATTAGCACAATTTTAATTAATGAATCGCTCAGCAACTGTCGGCTGTGGGCGTGTCAATTATGTTTGATAGGTACACGTTAAGAATGCGTGGATGAGTCTGCAGTAATTTGCAGTAATTAATCCCTGCTCCCTGTGCAGTACTCTCATTTGATGCAGAGAAAGCCTTTGATAGCTTAGAATAGGATTTTCTTTGGTCTGTTTTGGAGCATATGGGATTGGGTTCAGAATTCATTGATATGATTAAAGTTTTATATGCTAATAAGAAATAAATGTTCTTCCCAGTTCATCATCTCCAGATGCACCCACCAGGGCTGTCCCGTCACCCTTGTAGTTCGCATTACCATTAGCCCAAGCTTTCCGCCAGTCAGAGCTTTCGGACCCTATCACTCTCAATACTACCCAAAATCATATCTCGTTATGTGGATGATGTATTATTATTTGTTGAAAATGTTTTCTGCTCACTTCCCCTCCTTTTAAATATTTTTCATCACTTTACTTTAATATCGGGCTACAAAATTAACTGGTCCAAGTCTGATCTCATGCCCTTCTATTCTGCGATGAGCGGTGTAACCCTGCCTCCTGACATACCAAACAGGCATTGTCCCATCCTTACAATCCACCGTATCGAACAACCAACATTTTTGCTCAGGTGAAGGCGGATTTAGACAGATGGTAGCATCTTCCTAATTTGCTACAGGCCCGTAATCTCTAGAATTAAAATTAATTTACTCCCTCTGTGGCAGGCTGGCAAGTGGACAGAGGCCCAGAGACAGACTGCAGTTCAAAAAATATATACTTTTATTATAAATTAACGCAAAATAAATGTGCACAAGGGCAAAACAAAGATGTTTAAACACAAATACCTAAACAAAGAAAAGAAAACTTACAAAAATAAGGTTTCCAGGCTGGGCAATGCTCACTGGATTCAAAATTTCAAAACCACAAACCACCAAAAAAAACCCCACCAACCTGCTTCCTCAGCTCCCTCCTCCCAAATGAGAAGCAGAGGCCTCCTTTTATGTCAGGTGGCTGGGAGCTGATTGATCGTTAATTAATCTAATCAACTAATCAACCCCAGCCACCTGAACATAATAAACCCAGGCAGGTAGGGGAAATTAACCCCATCCCTGCCAATTTAAAAAGGGCACAGCTTTGCTCTGCCACACCCTCACATACACTTTTTTAGTTCAATGCTGCTTCTTTTTCCCCCTCCTGGATACTGGGGTAAACTGCATACTATGATTTCTAAATTTATATGGAAACATCCACAAATAAAATTTTCGACTTTACAGCATGAGAAAATCTCAGGAGGTTTATCACTGCCAAACTTTAAATTATACTCTTGGTACTTATATTATGGCCACTTACTGTTTGGCTTGAGCCCGATGCTTCTGTTTCATGTCGGTTACTGGAAGAAAAACTGGTACTTCCATACAGATTACAAGATCTGATTCACTCTAACATTCCTCTCAAGCATTGTAGAATTTGTTTTGGCCCTATTATCTCACAATTAATTACTATTTGGCGTTCAGTTGAAAGACACATATACATTGATGATGTGGAGATTTTTAGCTCCACCTGGAAATAGCATATTATTAGGCTTTCAGCCATCCTACAGTCTCTAAAGGGAGGCGGGTCTAACAGCCAAACTGGGCAAGTGTGTATTTGGCAAACAAGAGACCCAATATTTTGGCTGTATTATGGGTAATGGCTGGGTAAAGTCGATCGTCTCCAAAGCCCAGGCGCTGTTGGAGTGATCCATGAACCAAGTCCCAGGTGAGATCACTACTGGGGTTAGCCAGCTATCATCGCTGTTTCATCACAGAGTATGCCACCATAGTCAACCCCCTGGTCGATCTCGCCCAAAAGGCTGCACCAAAATTAGTTAAATGGACAGGGCAGTGTCAGGAGGCATTTGATATGACTAAGAAACTACTCTATCAAGCTCCCACCCAGATTTCAGCAAAGAGCGCATCCTTCAGACTGATGCCTCCCAGAATGGTCGGGGGTTGGTCCTGTCCCAACAAGTTGACGGGGCAGAACACCCTATCATTTACTTGAGCAAATGGCTCCTAGGGAGATTAACTACTCCGTCATTGAGAAGGAGCGTTTAGCCATCAAATGGGCTACTCACACTCTTCTATATTACTTGTTGGGACGTTCTCTCTTGTCACTGATCATGCTCCTTTAACCCTTTGCAGTCCATTTATTCAGCGCTTGTCAGGCGCGTCAGGTCCGATTTATTTTCACACTCACTGTTTATTTTACATGCACGGTTTAAAATATATATTTTTTCAGAGTAAAACAGGTTTAAAATGCATTGAATCGCAAAAGGACACTCAGTATTGCATCTCCAGCCAAGCCTCACCACTTGTTCACTGTATTTTTCACATACCTCTTTATAGACGTGCATACTGTTAAATCCTCTCCTGATCACTTGTTTTATCACCAAACTCCTCAATAATGCGATCCAAGTAATTATTTTATTACTATAACGTCTCCAAAAAGCTGGATGCAGAAGCAGCTACCTCCTTTGTTATTTCCATGTTATCTCTGTAGTGCATAGGTCTACGAGATACGGCCTTTTTTTCGGTTTCAATCGGCTCCTATCTGTCTCACTCGGCCATTGAAAGGTTTCTCATCTTTTTCCGGAGAAAAAACAACTAGAGACATGTGCTTTATGTCTTTTTGATGATGTCGGACAGGGTCCTACATCTGGTCTGACACAGGACTGAAAAGAGTTAAGGTGGTTATACATAATGAAGGACAACATCGCCCGGATAACTCTGTGGTATCTGGCATTGCAACCCATCCACTACACTGTGAAACATCGTGCACGGAGCATCAAAAAGCTGTTTTTTTTTAATTCAACGGGGAGTGGGGGGGGGGGGGGGATGTAGAGTTGGCCGAGTGTTCCTTTGACATCACTGTGAGGAGTGAGATATGTGATAAAGAGAGAAAGAACTGATGCTGTAAATCTCCCTCCAAATGGGAAAGGGCGCTGGGTAAGGTTGGTAGTACACTTCCCAATAGACGGGTCGACGGTGGGCGGAAAGCGGAAGTGGGACATCTTGGGGAAAGTGCGTAACTGCAAGGTACTTTAAACAACTCCATTGCTGTCAGATACAAGTCAGGCAGTGATTGGATAAACCATAGCAACGTGCTGATTGGAGGGAGGAGTTTGGTGATACAAAGGGGATGCATTTGCGTGAGTACGGCCCCGTGCGCTGAAAATATAAACAGAAAGCCGGAGCCTGTATTGTTTGTTTTTGTTATGTATTTTTTGTGTTTTTTAGGATAGGAGTGACCACCCAGGAGCTGTCGCTACACAGCCAGCATTCAACCCTGAGCACTACCTTTCACGGCACAACACACACGAACAAAGTCCTTTTGTTATTATTTGTGTTGTTATTATTTTGGGTTTGCAAGCCCACTTTGTACCCTCCAATAACATTGCTGGTAGAGGGATGACTTCTTTTGTTCCATTTAATAAAACACGGATTGCTTTTGGGAGAAATTGCTGTCTGGACATCTTTGTTTCCCACACCACTTGCACCTGACGACAGTGACTGATGTCAAGTTACCAGGAACTGTGGTTCGTAGTCATTCTGCTCCTCAATCATACATTGTAGATGTGCCGTGATCGACATAACTTGTTGCCAATAAGCCCTTTAGCACCAGATGCCAGTACTTGTGCAACCCCTGATGCTAATCTTCAGAACAGTGTTCCAGTGGCAACACTAGTACAACCTGGGCATTCATCAGCATGCAATCCTGCAGCAATGCATATGGACACTCCAACTCAACCTGTGCCGAGCTAGGAGTTGACAACCAGATCAGGAAGACTGGGCATCTGACCACAGAAGCTTAACCTGTAATTACAGTGGATATTTATGCTGTATGACTTAGTTAAAGTTTATTGTCCTGCATTAGTTAAGTTTTGTTTAAAACAAGAAACGAAAATATTTGGCTCCTTTAATTTGTTAGACATGGAAAAAGCCTTTCAACATAGGGGCAAAATATTCCCCTAAGGCTTAGTGAAGAAAAGGGTGGTTTATCCTTTGCTCGCAAGAAATGCTATAGCTGGTATTGAACTGGATGTTACAAATTGCATGAACCAGGAACAGAACATTACTTGTTTACATGCTGAGAGATGCACCTTGTTCTTACCAAGTTAACAAACATAAGTATTACTTTTACTGCTGTAATACACTTTTGTTTGTGCAGTTATTTGCAACCTACATCATCACAAATAATAACTACTAGAAACATCATAGTGTTTATTTATAGAACATACCCAGAGGTTTTTGTTTGGGATGGTTTCCTGTGCAGCTTTCATCTGTGCTGATTACTTGTATCCCAGACATGCTGCCACTAAATGACAGGCAATAATCTTCATCTTTTGGCAACAAAAAATCGCTTTCACATTCTCTCTTCTTGCATGTAAAATGTTTTGAGGATGTCTGCAAAAAGGCAAATGAATTTCATGTCAATCACAGCCACTAAAAATGATTATTACATCAATTGTAGATGATTTAATGTATCTCCAATACCAAATCCTCTAAACTAAAAACAACCTCTGTCCTCTGCTTTAGTCTGCTAGTACAATTTTTTAAAGTAGTATGAAGAAAATGGGTTGGCCTTACAATGATTTTGCTTCTGTCTACTTTTACAGGTGGAATAAAAAGCCAATAATGTTTCAAATTAGAAATAAACATAACCTTGGTGTAACATGGATAGCTTCTCGAATGCATGTGTGTGTTTTCAGGAGAGAGACAGACGATCCGCCTGTGTCGTACTGTAAGCTAAGTTTTGTTTACGGGCAAAGAAAACGGCAGAGGGCTAGGGGTCCCCTTCAGCCCCCAGCAGCAGTAGAATGTTATTATTCTATTCTGACTGACAACAGTTTTCATATCTCCTTAAAGTTTTTCCCCAATTTGGCTGTTAAATGCATTTTCTCCACTAGCTAGCAGAAAAAAGAAAAAAGTATCTCATCATAGTTTATTCTCAAATGTTACACACTGCCAATGTATGTTTAAAAATGCACTGTATATAACATTACTACAGCATTTAAATTTCAAGACCATGTGACTTCAACATACTTTGCACAAAATATTTTCTAAACAATGTTGTTAAAGCAGGAGAAAGGCAGAGAAAAATCAAGCACATCCTATCGACTTAATTTGCTAAACTTAAATAAATGACCAACAAAATAATGATATACTTTTCTGTACAAATAAAACGTATCTATTTTTAAAAAAGGAAGCAATTCAAACAAACTTTAATTCCAGAGCAAGGTATATTACAATTTGAATGAATCAATCTATAGGCATTCGCTTCGTCCTTTACACACTTTGTTCCTTTCACTCTCGTTAGTATTAGCATCCGAGGTCATCAATGGGGGAGGGCTCATGTCCAGCGATTGCCTAAAACAGGCAAATGGGGAGGGCAGTCAAGCCTCCCTTGGCTATTTTTTAGACAACTTTACTCAGCATTCCATGCAAGCCAGCTGAAGAAATGGAAGAATATGATTGGCTAATAACGTGTTAAATCATAGCTACAGAGGAGACAAGAGTGCATCTGCCTCCTCCAAACGTACAGCAGTCACTGAGTGGATAATTTGGATAGGATGGATACCTCTGTTTTAAATTTATGTATATATTGTTATATTACATATTAATACGTAAAAAAGCATTGCATCCTCTGGCAAGCCGCCACTGCAGGGGATCGGAACAGAAGATTGGTTGTTTGTGATTTCTTAACCAGCTGGTGTGTGTGGAGCTCCCGGACACATCTCGCGGCTACTAGTCAGGACTCATATGTTAATTAAAAAGTTACAGCACAACTTCAAGAAAAACCAAATACATTTCCAGACTGGCTTACCTGATCTGGCTCATCTTTCTTCCTGTATTCAACCGTATACTCATAGTCAATGCTGAATTTTCGTTTCAGAGATGGGTTCTTTTTTTTGTACAAAAAAAAAGGATGTTCAAATAGTGTCTTGACTGTTCTTCCTTTAGTTGTCAGATTCACATGGGGAAAATCTAACATGCCTGAAATACCAAATTGGTCATTATTAGTATAAAACAACCATTTAGTAAAGTAGCACCGAGCATCACTGGTGTACAATACAGTTTTTACTGGAGGATACCCACGAGCAAACTTGAATCATAAAATGCAGTGTACTAAATTAGAAGCCAGTATCACAAAGCTCTTAAGATTCTCATCTAGAGAACAAAAAAACACACTTGACAGTTAATTAAAATTGGAGGTGAAGGTCATTTAAACAGTTAGCTTGAGGTGTTTACCTAACGTTGCAAGACAGATGCCTGTATCTGAAATAGTGCAGTACCAGTAATGGTTTATACTATATCAGCAACCTCCACAGAGAAAATACAGTACATTGAGGGTTGAATTACTTTTTTTCACTGTACCGTTCTATACATGAAGTGTGCCACTTTGTAGTTACTATAAGAAACTTCCCTACAGAGCACTTATGCTACTTCAAACCAAAACATTCTTTGTGCACGATGCATTATGTTCTGCTTTAGAAACAGCTGAAGATAAGAAATTACATTACAATGCACTTAACTTACAGATATCCTTTAAAGAAAACCTTTGGAGAGAAAGGGTGATATGTTCCTCTCCGGCAAAAGCTTTTATGGTCAAATAATAATGTTCTTCAATATCATCGACGAAGAAGGAGACATTGCAATAACGATGTGGGATATTCTCAACAGAATTAGTAACGTTCGAGCTGTAAAATAAGATTTCAAAGATTTCAGAGTACTGTAAATTGGATGCTATGTAGTTGTATGCTCTACTAAAGGGAAACAAAACAGTAATAATTTTGAAGGTATGTAGTTAAACAGATCAGTAAACATAGCTTTACAAATGATAAAACCATCACATTCTATTTTATAGCAAGGGCTACAGCAACATGAGCAGATTAACAGTTATAGAATATTGTAGTGCTATGAAAGGTAAAGAGTGATGCTTGAATCCACTTACGTATACTGTGCCACCTCCACAGTGAATGTTGGTTTTAGAGAGGTGTCGCTGTAGTTCCAATAAAGAAATGTCTCAAAATTCCTACATGACAGTGACGGGTTGGTTAGTTGAGGAACAGAACCTACAAGAATGAAAACATAAACTCACAAACTTCAATAAGCTAAATAAATAGATTTGCCACTGTTACTTAATTTTGAATTTATAAACTAAAAAGGAACACAGATGCACAAACAAAAGACATATTACACAGAAAATTACAAAGAAACAAAAAAAAAGTTATTTACTTGGACGTCCATTTTTCCCTCAAATCAGAAAAAAAATACCAATAACTGACTTGTTTACAAGCAATACCCTGTTTGACCACAGTCCCCCTCTCATTTAAGTAAACTTACTGTACATACACAGGGAACAGCAGGTCACATTCCGTCACAGATGAAATACAAAATTAGAGCTATCTGTTTTACGAAAAATTCTCTCACATCCACTGTATGTACATATAGAAACTGAAGTGGGACAAATGGACAGGTTCCTCCATATTGCGCCAGATTCAGGTACTACAGTGCTTTGATTACAATTGGATTAATGGTTCTGTACAGTAGATACTGCAGGAGTAAAAATGTAAGTGTATGTTGAGTGCTTCCACTATATTTTGCCATTGGTGATGTGTAACCCCAGGGAGGCTAAGCAACTTGAATATGTAATATTTGGACATCCATGTGAGAAGTACAGTGGTCTCTGGTTAAAGAACACCCCTTAGGAAACAAGTGAGGTGTTCCCTTTGCCGAAGTGTTCTTTAAGAAGGAGTTGACCACCAGACACAATATGAATCAATAAATAAATAAATATTTATTACTTGTCATGACACACGTACTTCAACATATTAAATGAACACAATAAGAGAAAAGCAATAGGTACATGTATGTTATTAAACTATAATAATAAAATAACAAACTAACGTTAATAAACTGACTGGCAAACTAAATTAACACAGCACCCTGTGGCGCAGTAGCCTCCCAGCCTAGATGGTAATGGCAGGGACAGAGACTCAGACACTGCAAGGTTAAATGTGCGAACGCACTTATTAAAATCAACAAAAAAACAAAAATAACATGGGAAAAACAAAAGGTCTACAAAAAACAACAATTGGAAACAAAAAAACGAGACGGGACAGCATGGAACACAAAACACCTTCACCTTTCACCAACATCAACTCAAATCATCACCTAACACCCTATCACCCTATTTATACACCTGTGGCCTTAATTATTTAATCACTTCTTCAATTCATGGCTCCAGCCACATTCCAATGTTTTTTGACAAGGAGAAATTTAACCCCCTACCCTGCCACTGTAGCGTCAGAAGAGGGGTCATCATATCATTTTGTGCATGAAAATAACAGAATTGGAATACACAGGGGGGAATCTTAAACCATTCTCTGTGTCTTCTTGGTTTCAGGTCTCCATTCTTTGTCAGTGGGAGAGTTGTTTTTAGAAAGTGTCATAAACTGCTGGACAATCTCTTATCTCTACCTATTACTGAATGAGTCATTTCGGCGCCAGTAATATTTTGCTGAGGGCAACTTCCAGACAATTCTGAGTACCCTGACACCTGGAGGAGAAACAGTCCTTGTCGTAAATCCAGCCGACAGGGGTCGAAATAGCAGACCAATGGAGAACAAGGCCACGTTGGTACGAGAACAACCAATGAAAGACACTTCACGTGGACTCAGGCACTGCCCAAAATAACCAAACTTGCCAATCACAGAGTTGAAGAATCACAAAACCCGCCGACTTTCGAACTGGAGCGAGCTTCTGCTGTGTGAGCGAGCTTCTGCTGCGTGCTGCTGCTTCCAGTCGAGCTGCTGTGCCTAGACATGTGTGCTGATCGCAAAGGAAATGTGCACAAGTAATGTCCTACTGCTAGAGTTGTCTTGAACTTCGGAGGGACGAAATGGATGCTACACAGATGATCGAATTTGCAGAAGGCAAGGAAGAACCGATATTCTGAATAATGGCTAGAATCATCTTCTGAGGAAGGGCCTTGCCGTCTGTCCTACAAGAGACTGGATCACTGACGGGATACTGCATTAATCGGAAAGTGGGTCGTTGTTTCCACGTCTCTGCACGAAACGAACTGAAGCAAAGCCATATAGATGAATTGCCACAAGAATACTTTTACAAACTATATAACTTTTCAATTGCAACGCATTAGCTGAACTGAGTTACGTCTGATCAACGGAACTACTCCCAGTCTGCCAACAACAAAGATAATGTTGCAAGCCTTGGAGATCAACAAGCTGATCTCCATTTGAAAAGGAACTATTGTTTATTGCGAGCCTACGCAATACAATGCGTACTGCAAAGTACCGTCTACATTGGAACTGCGGATCTGCATTGCAGCAGCATTCATCGACACAGATTGATGTCTGTATATGGAAATAGATAAGTATTCAACATGTCTAATATTAAATACTTTATGAGAAAGTAACTGAAGCAACTGCTATCAAGTGGAAACTGTTCTAGAAATAGAATATAACTTCACATTTTAGAGTGTGTAAGAAATGTATTATGTTTTTTTGAAATGTGCAACTCAAAAGAAGTTGCCTCATAAATCAATAGAATTTCATCATTGCCCCATTTGAGTTAATTTGAATATATAATCAACTGAGCTTGATAAAATGTTATTAGTTTGATATATCACGACTAAACTAAATTAAAATGGTAAAACTAATTTGCTAAATTAGGTACTGGAATGTTGGATTCCGTTCTGAATGGGAAGTTGAATTCTCGTGCATATTGACACGATCGATTACAACAAGAAACGGGTATTAGGACATTAACCATGTATGCTAATGATGTTATGGTCATTGTAATCGTTTGACTATGGAATCAATGAACTGCATACTACTATTCATGCATATCTCTAACCAATAGCCTTTCCTTTCTGTAATATTAGATTAGTTGTGCACCCCTTTTTCCCTTAAATAAACAAAATAAAATAAATTGTTTTGTATTTTTGTTGTCAAGGGAATCAGAGTTCTACACGATATCCCCGAACTATTATGGTATGTCTCAGTTACTAACATGTGGACGTTATTAAACAGTGCGCCTAAGAGACTAATTTATATATAAATAAATTGTATACCAAAGTCATTATACACTACTACACACCCCTGCACATGTTAAAAAATGCAGAAGCAGCTCTAGATTCATTATGAACCTGTACAGGAGCAATATTTAAGTCATGCACAAAATTATTTAACAGAATGGTGAAGCAACTCACAAGAACAAGACACCGGATTGCTTGGCGACTGTCTGGTTCAGGTTTTTTTCAGGAGCTTGAACAATTTCCAACTTTTTGTAGCAACAGAAACAGCGACGCATTTCGCTATTTGTTTACATGCCACTTTGTAGCGATGAGGTGCACTCTTGGAAATCAGAATACAAAAATGAGGCAATAATATGACACTGGTTCTGGAAAGATTGAATAAACCACAGTGTCCCTCAAGACACTCTCGCAATCCGTTTAACGACAACAAAGTTACATGAAGGTAGGGTAAAGGAATATCCGCTAGAAAGTGTCCTGAGGGCATCAGATGATTCTACGACATTTGCCAACCACTCCCACCTTTCACTCTCAGAGCTGGGCAACTCTGGAATCAAACCATCCTGACACTAACCCTACCCAAACCCTACCTAAAGCAACCCCTGCCCTAAAACCTAACACTAACCGAATACCTAACCCTAAACCTAACCATTAAAAATAATCTGATACCCTCAGGACACTTTCTAGTGGATATTCCTTTGTGCTGCTAGGCAAAGTGTTCTCTTAGGAGGAGTTCCTATATGCAGAGTAGGGGTACTAGATTCCATTTAATATAAAAAAGTTTAAACTTTAAAAAATATATACTTTAAAATGTTAAAATAAAAACATTTTGAAAAGACGCTGTGTAAGAGGGGTAGTATGTGCCCCCCTCGATGTGCAGTCTCGACAGCAGGAGAAAAACGAAAGTCGGCCATCTTGGGGGAAGCACGTCGCTTCACGGGCTCTGAGCATTTTAAAATAAATAGCCTTCTATAAATTACTGCGTATATGTCTATAAATAGGTGTTTCTACTTTCCTTAAATGCAATTGATACTTGTTTGTGTATCTCAGACATAACTGAGAAAAGCATTTAGTAAAATTGGTTTAATTTTAGTTTTTTTTTTTCTGTGAAACCACTAAATGGGCTTTTTTAAGTCTTACTTTTTCATTTAAATGCCAAAGCGATTCATCTTTATTAATTTAAATACAGTTAGTTGTCATAACGATTGTAATAGTGTGTCCAGCAAAACACTATTTTTCATTATAGCTTTAATAAAGATTAGTCGATTAGTTACAATCTCATTTGTACATGAAAAATGAAGGCTTGGCTACATTATTTTAACCGGTCATTTCGGGTAAATTCAAAAACTGTCCTTTTTTAATCAAATTTAAGTTTTTTTAATTTCTAAATTAACGTAATATATATATATATATATATATATATATATATATATATATATATATATATATATATATATATATATATATATATATATATATATATATATATATATATATGTAAAACCAGTGAAGCAATATGAAAAAATAACAGCATCAGCGGTATAATAATGGTCTGTTTTTATTAGAGGGTGATCACTAATTGCATTATCACACATATGTTATGCAATCTAATTAATCAAACAGTGCTAAAATTGAAATCGCTAATTTATCCTACTTACTGTATATAAACGAGACAAGAACTAGTTATTTTCACACCAAACTGACTTTATTCCAAGTACAGTATCACGTTAATTCAAAGAATCAATATTCTGTTTAAAATTTACTAATAGCAATAGTTTGTACTTCTGACTGGCAGCAGTGAAAAAAAAAAAAAAAATCAACATAGCTTTCTGTAATCAACAATTGAAATTGGTTGCATGCCATTTGCGACTGTCTCAATAACCAACCATGTTGTTTTCAGCCCGAATTTTAACATTTTGTCTCCTCTAGATCAGCTAGAACATGGCTGTAAAGAGAAAATTAGAGATAAAATCACCATGATGTACATTCACTGCAGTATGCACACATAAGTGTTTTGCAGAAGTATGCCCTGCAAAGTTTTCACATCTTGCTGAATTCTAAATAATGTGTGCACAGTTTTTCAAACAAACTTATTTTTATTCAACACTGTAGTGGTTTAACTGAACACTGTTATATGAGGAGGAGGTTAAATGTCAGCAAAACTTGCAAAGAAAATGCACAAAATGAAAATTTACTGGTTGCATAAGTAATCAGCCCCTTAAGTCAGTACTTGGTAGAAGCACCTTTTGCAGCAATTACCGCTATGTCTTTTTGGATATGTCTCTACTAGCTTTGCACGTAGGATGGTAAAACTTTTGCCCATTCTTCACAGAAAATTGCTCTAGTTCTGACAAGTTTGTTGGGGATTGTCGATGGACTACAATCTTCAAGTCTTGCCATAAATTTTCAATTAGATTCATGTCAGGACTTTGACTGGGCCACTCAAGAACGTTACTTCTCTTCTTGTTCAACAACTCAAGTGTGGCTTTGTGCTTTTGTCATTGTCCTGCTGAAATGTTCATTTCCTCCCCAGTTTCAGAGTCTGGGCTGACTCAAATAAGTTTTACTCAAGGATTTGCCTGTATTTTGCACCATCCATTCTCTCCTCTATCCTGACAAACTTCACAGTCCCTGCTAAAGAGAAGCATCCCCATAACATGATGCTGCCACCATCATTCTTGACATTTGGTATTGTGTTGACTGGGTGATGTGCAGTATTGGGTTTGTGCCAGATGTAACGCTTGGAATTTAGGCCAAAAAGTTAAATTTTTGTCTTGTGTGACCACAAAACCTTTTTTCCACATGTCTGCAGTATCTTCATACTTTTCTGCAGGCTTTTTGAGTAATGGTTTCTTTCTTGTCACCCGTCCATATAAGCCAGCTTTGTGTAAGGACTGGCTTATTTGATGTGTGAACACTAACTCCCATCTCAGACACAGAACTTTGCAGATCTCTCAAGGTCACTGTTGGCTTCAGAGTGACATCCCAAACCAGTTTCCTGCTTGCCCGGCTGCTCAGTTTGAGAGGGCGACCTGATCAAATAAACAGCGCTCTCAATAAAGAAACGTAATGGTATCTTTTTTCTACACCTGCTCAAAAAATATAGAAACGCGCAACTCAGGCTATGTACATGTGATGCCCCTAAGAGACTGCAGCCTCAATCCACCCTGTAATACAAACTAATGTACACATACCTTAGTAAGCAAATTTTCTTTTTTATGGTACAGTCCAGACAGACAACCCAAGATGAATTACTCACAGCACCACAGTCCTTCATGTCAGCCAACACAGCAGGGGATAAAATAAGGGCTGTCTGTTTACCTTGCCTAGTCCTCAGCTTGGATGGTGAAAACTTAAACTCAGAGGAACTTAGAGAGCTTTGCCGGTCACTCTAGCGATATCTGAAAGTTGGCCAAAGATATCTTCTTGTAGGGGGTTTAGTTGTTTTGTTTGTTATTGAATTGGAATTTTACTCTGTCCTGTACAATTATATTTAAAAAAAAAAAAAAAAAATGTGCTTACTATCTATGGGAAGATTTAGTTTGGTTTCTCTTACAGAGAAATCACAAACAAGCAGGTAAATTACAGTGAGAAAAAAAAAAATAACTGAGTAAGACATATTTTAGTTTTAACAGAAATCAAACCAATATATTCGGAGGTAATATTCGGAGGTAATACCGTTCTTTCTCCTCTTCTTGTCCCGCCCCATAGCAACCAATACACACTCCTGATTCGCTGGTACAGTACTCCCCTGACCTCCCAACTCCCACCTAATAGGCTCTCGTTAACTGTCAGTAAATGTACTGTATAGAAGCCCCAAAACACACAGGAGTATAGTGCTGCAGATCGGAGCGTCTGACAGTGTCACTTCTAAAATGCCTTAAATCATGTAAGAAAATATTGCAGCATTTATGAAGCATAGTATTATTAATAAAGGCTGTCCTCGTATAATCAGCGACCTCGTTTAAGGGCTGCAGTCATTTTGATCAATTGAATAACACGGTAAATTAATCAGTTATTTTATTAACTCCATTTTCGAATGGCAAAAAGTATATGTTATTGTTATACAATGCTTCAAATTAAAAGCACCCCACCCCCCCTTTCACAGGAGTTAATTATAGACTGGCTTTAAAAATATGTCCTTTATTTTCTTAAAACAATAACTTCAAATTCATACAGTATGTGGTCCGGATTATTAAATCTTTCAGTGTTATTATTTTATGCAAATGTTATTGCATGAAGACTGCATGTAGTTTTTTTTTTTTTTTTTTAAACTTTCTGCATATTTTCACAATTTTCTACTGTTCTTTCCACATAAACTGAGGCCTTGAATTTGAGAGCTGGAACATATACATCACAAATAGGGTACAGATAATAGCACATAACTGTTGTTGGCTGTAGTCTTGCAACATGTCCTTTTAGAAACTCCAAAAGCACTGATCAGATGACAAGCTGCAGACTGAACGACAAACATCTTTATTTTTCAACTTTCATTAAAAAAAAAAAGATGTTTTTCTTGTTTGGGGAACTAAAACTCAAGATAAGGTCAGGCGATCAATGCCATCTGCTCTTGTTTTTCTAAGCTGTTATTTTAAGGAACTAAAATATCTGGTAAAGCAAAAGTCTTTTTTCATGCAGTTTAGAGCTACTTTATACACCATCCAACCTCATGTGTATGGGAATCGCCTCATTGGTTTCATATTTCCCCATTATAGTACATAATGTATTTCTTTTTTTAATTGTATATTTTTTATGAACACAGTGTACTGATCGCACTTCAAGATATCTCAATTCTGTACACATCCCTGTGTTCTACCTCTCAAGGTCACATGAAGGAATAACTCCTATTAAAAGTGGTTTCAGAAAGCTAAAGTGTTTCTGGTAGTTGTTTACAAACTGCCAGAAGAAACTCCTCAGTTAACTGCTAACTTCTCACGACCGTTTTCAATGTTCATACAACAATATACCATTAAAGAATTAGTAAAGAAAATTCAAAGTAAACTGTGGCAAACAAAATAATTCCATATATTATCGCTGTTTTGCATTTATATTAGCTAAATAGATTTTTTAAAAAGTGCAGTTCTGAAAGAAACACGTTACAGCACACTGTATTTTATTTTAAAACACGGTATATTCTACTACTTATGGTAAAACGAATCTCTCTGTTTATATGAGTTGTTCTCGGTTTGTTCGTTTGCACTTACACTTCCTGGATCATTTCACCTCAGTAGTGTCTTCTGGGTCAAAGTATTTTACTGGCTCTAAACATGTCAGTTAATTGGGGAAGCACCTGGTTGGTTAATGATCGTAAAGAATCCATTAAGAGCGGGATTTCCTGAACCAATTGCAGTATCATGTGATAGAAATACATACTGGTGCAAGATAAAATTTACTGGATTGTTTAAATTCTTTTTTTCCCCCTACCTACTTTAAACAAATTACAAATGTAACAAATCACAAAAATATTTTATTGACCCACAAATGCTTAAAAATGTGTATGTGTGTTTAGCTCTAATAAAATTAATTTATGAGACTTGCGGTACTAACTGGATAATACAGTAGAACGAATGTCTTTGTTATATACCATATTTTGCACTTTGTGTACCTATAATAGGATAGGTAGCGTTTGATTCAAATGAAGCAATCAGAAATTGTGGTAGACATCCTTCTATGGTTTTGTTTTTTTTCAACTGGGACTATCCTAATAGTCATAGAAGTATGAGTCCATTTTGCAATAACTTTTGAAATTGCTAATGCAGCTGTGTCTTTGTGGTATGTTTCTGGAAATTTTAATGAAAAGCACCGTAGCAAATACTGGAAAGTAACAGTCAAAGCTGTATTCTTAGATTAGTCCAGTAAACACATGCATAAACAAGTCCTCCTTTCCAGTGCCCATAAAATCATGACAACATTTTTAATTCTACAGTACCATTGTTTTTGATGTTACAAAATAGCAAAATGAAAGTCTACATTTTAGAATTGTAAATAGTTGTTTTAATGCGACTAGCTCAGTGCTGCACCAAAAAAGAAGAGGGATATCCGCTGCTGTGCTGGTTTACCTTTTTGGAATCCAGGTCAGGTATCTGGCTGAGCAGATGATGCTAAAACCCACATCCTTCCTCTTGACTTGGATTATTAGTAGACTGTAGATAGACTGCTTAATAACAGCAATTACGATGAACATTGTGTAAATTTTTTTTTTTTTTTTTAATTCTAATGTGTACAAAATACCTCATCCCACTTGATTTTTTACACAATCTCTTATTTTTTCTTGTTTGATGTTTGAACTTGCTTGGATAATTCTGTAGTTGCCAAGCAGCCTGGGGTTTTCCGTACTTCATCATTCCAGTCAAGTCATGTAAGATGTGATTTTTCAACTCTGCAGCAAAGCTGAAATCTATCACCAAAATAACAAAATGCACCACAAACGCAAGATTTCAGATGTGGTCTTATTAATGACTTTATTATTATTTATTATTATTATTATTATTATTATTATTATTATTCTTCATTTCTTAGCCTACACCCTTATCCAGGGCTACTTACAGTTATTACAAAGTATCACATTACACAATATCACCTTACAGATAAGAACAGAGCAAATTTGACTAAGAGGAGTTAAAGTTATAGTGAAGATATTTGCTTATTAGAGTAAATTCTATAAAGAGCATGTTTTAAGGACGATAAATGGATAAGAACAATTTCAAATAAAAGCAATTACAAAAACCGTGGATACGGATACTTTTAAAAGTAAAATGAACTACAAGATACAGAAAATAGTTAATAATTAAGAGCAGTAGTAGAATACGGCAACATATGGGGCAGTTCAGATACAAAAGTATACGATAAAACATTTATCCATTGTTACTTTCAACTATTTTTCACATTCATTACTACAGAGCAAATATTTTTTCCCAGCTATCGAATCCAAGGACAGAATACCAGAGCAAATTGCATTGTTAAAAATTACAGCACATTACTAAGCAGGTCCAAGATTTGATCTTGCTGCAAGTTGGTGGGCTTAGGTGTTACTTTACTCAAAGCATTTGCCACATATACTCTCAGGAACACAGGAAACACCATTGTAGTGTTTTAGTACATTATGCAAACCACAAATGTCATCGCTCACTATTGCAACATTGTGGCTGACTTGTGAACACCAGAAAGGAAACTGTTTCAACCCAGCCTGAAGTAGAACTTCATTATTCACACGGGCTAAAACTAAATTACTGTAAAGTCGAAAAATACGGAGCTCTGATCAGCATTTTGGATCTATCCAAGCTGGTACTATATGTTAGAACTGACCCTAACAACAAAACCCTGAAATTGTAAAAGCTTTTTTTCTAATTCCTCAGGAAGCTAATGTCACTTCTTTGAAAATTACTGCCTGATCTCAAAAATGACATACAGGCAGCCACTCAGACAACCAGTCAGTTCCAGTTTGTGTATTCGGGCAGTAACATCTTTATGCTGGAAGTGATACTTGGCTGGAGCGCTGTGTTACTGTGTTTTTGTTTTGTCATCTTGTTGCACAAGAGGATTAGGAGTCAGGTGCTGCCGTCACGGAGCCAGCACAAACCCCAGAGCACTACCCTCACTGCACAGCACGGCACGGACACGCACCACTTTCCCGGGTGGGGAAGTGCACAGTTTCATGCATGGAGGATTGTGGCTGTGAAGTGTTTGTTTTGTTTGGGACTGTAACCCGCTCTGTACCCACCCCCAATACCATCGCTGGTAAAGTGGCAGCTTTATTATTTAGTATTTGTCAATAAGCACAGACGTTTGAATTGAAAAGTACTGTATAGACAGTCAATTTGTCCACCACACCACTCACATCCTGTCACAGGGTGTAACAGCAAACAATTCACATCAAGATTCATATTGTAATATGATGATGTACTTTTTGGTTATTTCAGATGTATTTCTATTTGACTTAGGCCAATGGCTCCTAGGCCAAAAAATATGTTGCCAAGTCCAATACATTTGTATTAGATCAGATTGTTATCGTTCTTCTCGCACTGCAGTTTAAAACATGTGATATGCAAGCTTTTATAATAATAATAATAATAATAATAATAATAATAATAATAATTATTATTATTATTAACAGACCGACATCATAGAAAAGTCATAAATACTGACATGTTTTTACAGGGGCAGGCAGCATTTTTTGGGGTTGCAGGCGACAATGGCACCTAACTCCAAAAAAGACAATTGCCAAAAAAAATGTTTTGTTGCTTTGAGATAATTTTAGTCGCAGTCTGTAGCCAGGGTTTTCAAAACATGCTGACAACTGGCGTGATCCACCGTCTAAAATGGTATTTGTGCCAGCTACGATTCTTTAGCACCATAGTCTTGACTCAAGTATAAAGATCAGTGTGTGTATTTTAAATGTGTGGTTTTGACTTAACACATTTGAAACCAGCAGCAAATTATTTTACCACTTGCTTTCAAATGTGTGACTAAGCTTTCGAAACCAGTCACTTTCAAATATTGGTAAAGAATGGGTATAGAATGAACATATTGTTAAAAACGTGGTTCTCTAAATACATGCGAATCTAAAGTGTGACATTCGAATAACAGACACCTCCGTCTGTGGGGGACAATTAAGTTACCTTTTTATTTTATGGCATCTTTTTATATACTACCGTCCCTTATCATAAAATTCTAAGGACTGTTTAAAATGTTTTTTTCTTTAGGACTGTTTTTCAAAGATCATATTGATTAAAAAAAAATACAGTTTACAGTTCATGAAGCCTTTTCTTAAATGTTTGAGAGAGGATTAAAACATTATTTTTTAATTTTCAAAGCACTGTTTAATCTAAGCTTTTTAAAACACAGTTGAAAAAAACTGTCCTTAAAACTTTTATGAATACTGACAGGTAGAGCCCTATATAAATGATGTTACACAAAACACAGACATCTACATTTTTACCTTTGAATACACTTAATTTATTTAAATTTCAAAGTATTTTATTTATATAGCACCTTTCATACCACAGTATGTGTTAACCTTTATGTGTGGTTCAGGGGTACTAGGCCCCTGCGCCCTATCATCTTCTTCCACCAATTAAATCTATTCCATTTAAACTTTTGTCACCCACACCTAGTTGTCTTGTGTTTTTTCGTTTCCTTCTCCTCTAGAATCTCAAATTACCCTTGCATCGGTCTCCTCTGGGAGGTTAGCGATTCCTCATTCTCCAACCCTTTGTTAAGCGTCGCTTCATTTACCTAACTCACGGAGGGTTCCCTGAGTTAGAGGGTACCCCGGCCAAAAAAAAAACACATTTAGCAAACACGACCCTTTGTCTTCTCTTTCAGGTTCTGATGCCTTGTGACAGAAAACGTGTGCTATTTAATTATTTAGCGTGTGTTATTATTTGGTTTGCAAAACCATTTATATCATTTTCCTCCGTGCTTTACACATTGAATTACAATCAGCAGCCACTTTGCAACATGCCCCTATTTATGTGAGGGCCCCAAGCGGCGGAACCTCTCGTTTTTCAGGTCTCCTCAGCTACGGCACCCCCCTTCTATTATGTTGGGTTTTTGAAGAGGCAGAACACCCTGCTCTACATGTTCTAACATCTACCTCTTCGTATGTTGGGTAACCTCAGAGACAGTGCCCCTCTTTGTATGTTGTGTCACCTAAAAGACGGTGGCCCCCCTCTTGCATGTCAGGTATCCTTAACGATGAAACCCCCCTATTGCATATGCTGGGCCATTGAAGATTCTGATCCTCTTATGTGTTAATATTACTAATCACTGTTTTACTTTCTGGTTCGCGAGCCTCTTCGTATGTCGGCTCATCTCAGTGACGGTGACCCCTCTTCTTATGTCGGATCATCTCAGAGACGGTGATCCCCCTCCTGTTTGTCGTGTTTCCTCAATGATGGAAACCCTTTTTATATGCGTAGGGCTTTTTGAAGGACGGAGCCTCTCTTTATATGATATGTTATACGTTACTAACTTTATGTCTTAAAACAACACAGCAGGTGGCCTTGTTCTGCCCCGTGAACTCAAAGAACTTTTCGTTTTGGTTAAAACAGAAAGAAGTATGCAATATTAAGAAGCTAGTGTTGTCTCAACCTTTCTGTTCCTTCCTATCTCCAGACTATCATTTCTCCCTACACTCCCTCTTGCCCCCTCCGCTACTGGCAGATTCGCTGTACCCCCCCCCCTCGCTTCCAGATCCCGCTCCTTCTCCACACTTGCCCCTTAGTGGTGGAACGACCTACCCATGGACCTCAGGACTGCTCAGTCCCTGACCATCTTCTGGCGACTCCTCAAGACACACCTGTTCAGAAAGCATCTGTAAACCTCACTAAACTCTCGACTATATGGCACCCAAGTGTTCCAGTACTTGCATCAGCTTGTACATTCACTGAACTGCTGCATAATTTGCTGTTTTCTACTACTGCTCTTAATTATAACTACTTCCTGTATCTGGCACTTGATTTGTGTACTTGATGGGTACTTCCATGTTCACGTTTTTGTAATTGCTGTTCTCTGAAATCGTTCTCCTCCACTTATTGTAATTTCTACATGCTCTTAATGGACTTTACTCGTATAAGCAAATATTTTAACTATAAGTTTAACTGTTGTTATCGAACTCGCTCTTAAACGTAATTGTTTACTGTATTGTTTATTTTGCTCTTATTTTAATTTTATCTTATTTCCTACTTATTTCACTGTACCTTACTATTGCTTATCTGTAATGTGATATTGTGTAAAGTGATATTTTATAGTGTGATATTTTGTAATGTGATACTTTGTACAATGATGAGTTGTACTGTGATGTTTTATAACAATTGTAAAATCGCCCTGGATAAGGGCATCAGCTAAGAGTTAAATAATAATAATAATAATAATAATAATAATAATAATAATAATAATAATAATAATAATAATAATACAGAAAAAATCTAAATGACTACTGAAGAAAACATTAAATTAAGATGAATGATAAAATACAAAATTCTAAAAAAAGCTAATAAAATACATGCAACATCAACCGACATGGTTTCAACACGACCACCCCTCCTCCCCCTCCATCTGCTCCACTTTGCTTCACATTCAGAACAAGCAGAAATCATTCAAAAACACGGTATACAGTATTACAAAGTGTGTGTTAACTCAATGTACTCTGTTGTTTGTACTGAAAGCTTCATCTTGCTTCTTGTGACTTCAAAAGCCTGAGATCAGACCACTAGTGCACTACTTGCAGACACAGAATACACATCTGCTTTAGATTTCCGCCACCTTCCCAGTACTGCAAGTAGGTTATTGAGCAATAGCGAAACAAGATGACACATGGCACACACACATTCGACAGGCACATAAAATCGATAATGAAACTGAAGTACTGTAGCTTGGACTATAACTGCATTATATTAAAATACACTGCCAGTATGTTCCTAATGTACCATGTACTGTATACATTAGTGAACAAACTTTAGTGACTCCACAGCTTAATAGTGCTCTGTGTTTTATCTTATTTATTATGATACCTACTATATGGCAATCAGCTCGCCCTCTTAAACCACACTACATTCCAATAAGATTATTACATTTGTGTATATATGTAATAACATCAAGAGCTTTCTTTCTTTTTTTTTCACAGTACAGTATTTGCTTTTTATTCCACTGTGGCAGATGGCTTGGTGGTGATGTCAGACCAGGAAGAACCACAGTCATCAGTACTACAAGTTGAAACGCTGAGTGCTTATTTATTAAATACAAATAAAAGTTTATACAAAACAAAACAATGATACACAAAACAAATGGCATGTTGACCCAAACAAATAAGCAGACAAAAACAGACACCAAACACTGAAGCAAACAGGTATCACAGAAATGCTGCTAGTGGGACGGCACACTCTAGCCCAGGCAATTCAGACAGTGGAAATGCTGGCACCTCCGGACGTGTAGCCAGCAGTGGCAGTGCTGGCAGTGGAAATGCCGACAGTGGTGCGGCACACTCTGAACGTGGCAGTGGCGCTGGCTGCATCAATGCTGCCCTTGGTGCGGGACACTCCGGCAGTGGCAGCGGCGACAGGACGCTCAGCCCCCACCCTCTTGGGCAATGGACGCTTGTGCACTGGACACTCAGGCTCCCTCCTCGTGGGCGCTGGAGCTCACACCAGCTTCTTCGCCTTCCTCCGAGGATGGCCGCTCTTTCCCTTCTTCCTCTTCTGCGCAGGTGGCTGAATGGGGGGCATGAATGAGGCAGCACATGGTGGAGTGCCCAGGCTCAGCACAGGCGAGGCACCATGGAAGCACTTGCTCCGGAACAGGGACTTCCTCCTCCAGCTCTAAGAACCCCCCATCGGGCTGCAGGCACTCCTGCCATACATGGCCAATACTGGACCTCTGGGCAGTCCTGCCAGTGGTGGTGATTCTCCTTCCTGCAGTATTCACAATAGTACTGCTCCTCCAGTCCTTTTGCCCAGACCATTTC
Source organism: Polyodon spathula (assembly GCF_017654505.1). NCBI lineage: Eukaryota > Metazoa > Chordata > Actinopteri > Acipenseriformes > Polyodontidae > Polyodon > Polyodon spathula. Next base: position 41,122,491 of record NC_054539.1, on the reverse strand, counting down.
CTTTTCTTTCCAAAAAAAAAAAAAAAAAGCCACGCAAAAAAAATTTATATCGTGGTCGCGGGATTAACTGCCTAATAATTACCTAGTTTATCCCTTGACCACATTCTGCACAGGGAACTGAAAACTCATCCATGCTGTAAACCAACAATACTGTTTTAAATAAACACAATCCAGTACATTATAATAATAATAATAATAAAAATAAACAAAGCATGAATATGCTTGGACGATTTTTTTCTTTTAATTTTAATTCAGAAGAACGTTAGTGATGAGCGATTAATGTAAAATACGGTTAATTTTAAATGAAACACCGAAACAGACTTCGAACAATTAATATACTGCACAATTTTAATCGATTATTCTACTGTAAAATTCTTCGTTATGGTCACTCGTTATAAAAGTTACTTCTACACTCCAACCATTTTTGATTCTAGCGGTTCGTGTCAGGAAACCACTGAAGCTGCTCTCACTCTGGGATCTGTAGTCCAAGGGAACCTCGAGACCCGTCCTTCTGTTAAAGCTCCCATAATGCTTACAAAACGGTGTCACAAACAAAAACATACAGGGAGTGTAGCATAGTATTAGAACTCTTCATGATAAATACTTGTCAGAGAATGAAGGTGAGCGAGTGTTTAAATACTATAAGTTCATAAATACAAGTTATTTTTATTTTATTTATACATTAATCAACAATCTTATCAATGACATTTCATTCCACAAGAGAAAAGAGGTGGATATTAAATTATATAAAATATAGGGTTAGTCCATGTCAGATCAATCACCCTTGAAACCAAAGGTTCGTGGATTTTGATATAAATATGTATTTATAAGTGAGCTGCTCAAAGTTATTGTATTGTTTTACTAGGACTTTCACTTGTATGTGTCTGTTATGATGACTTGGTTTCTCATTTTATTTTGGTCAGAGAGGCAGATTAAATGTTTCAAATGACTATTTCTTATATTCCGTTTCATTTAATAATTAGTAATTATTAAATGAAACATAATATAAGAATGGCAACCTGAAACTAAATATTATAAAAAGTGTAATTACTAATTACAATTCTTTTTTTTATAATATTTAGTTTCAGGTTGCCATCTTTCTTGTATTCTGTTACATTTAATGATTTCATAAACTGTCATAAACTGTCAGCCATGTATTAATTATTACTGACTTCAATATAATGTCTTCCCAGCGACAGCGAGTGGAAGCGACAGCGTGGGAGAAGTACAGGCGTGGAAAAGTGCTGAGAAGTTTAGAAGCAGTAAGGAGAAATTGCATCTTTAATTGCTTTAATCAGAAAACACAGGACATTGGGGAAACACTGCAGCTCAAAGACAAACAGCCGCGTGTGTTTATCTGATAACAAACAAGCTGAAACTCGGAGCAGCTGATTCAAATTCAGCTCTGTTCTGAGACATGGGCGAGGGGAGGAGCCAACAGCACAGCAGAACAACGCAGCTAATAACGAGGCAGTCTTCCCAGCGACAGCGAGTGGAAGCGACAGCGTGGGAAAAGTACAGGCGTGGAAAAGTGCAGAGCAGTTTAGAAGCAGTTTGAAAGCAGGTTGACGGCTGCAGAAGAAACTAAACTTCAAAAAAAAAAAAAAAAAACATCAACATGGTCTTCAAGCCAGTAATCTGTGATACCTGCATGATGTGAGAAATCCAAGAAAACCCAGCAGAGCTAAACCAAGTGTGCGTAAAGTGTCGCGCGATCCAGGACTTGCATAAACCAGTAAGTATGCTAGAAATGAAGCTGGAAGAAATGAGTCAGCAACAGGATCTTGAGGAGCTGGCACACCCACAATTCATGGAAGTCTGCATCACCCCTCACAGAATGAAAGCCACCAGAGAGATAGAAGGTCAGAACAGTTGGGTTCAGGTAGGCAGAAGCAGGGAAAAAAAGAAACTTTGTCAAACACAACCACCAGAAATCAAAACAACCAACAAATTTGAGTCACTTCAAAATTCTGATGAGCAAAACCAACAACAAGAGAGCGAAAGGAACAACATCCAGGACTCTATTGACAGTGGTGACCAGACAGCAAAAAGAAGGGAGGTCATGATTGTTGGAGACTCCATATTGAGAAACACAGGAAGTTCAATTCGCAGTTTGGACCCCCTTACTACAACAGTGTGCTGCCTTCCGGGAGCCTCGGTCAAGCACATCACTGAGAACGTGGACAGGCTCCTAGAACGAACAGGAGACGACCCGGTAGTAGTCGTCCACATCGGTACAAACAACATTGGAAGAGACAGACCAAAATCCCTGCAAAACAAATTCAGAGAGCTAGGAAGGAAATTAAAAGAGAAAACCAAAACTGTCGTATTTTCTGGTATACTACCGGCACCTTGCAAAGGACCATATGGACAGCTGGAAATAATTAATCTAAACGCATGGCTGAAGACGTGGTGCACACAGGAAGGCTTCACTTATCTTGATCATTGGACCACATTCTACAACGAGGACTATCTGTATAGACGGGACGGACTGCACTTAAATAACAAGGGAACCAGTCTACTTGGAGAAAAGATCCTCGAACAGGTTCAGAAGCATTTAAACTAGAAAGGAAGGGGGGAGAAATCAACAAAAAAACAGAAGGGAGACCGCATCAAAACAAGGACAACAACTCAGGTAAGACAACCATTAAATGTATTTATCTAAATGCAAGAAGTATCAGAAACAAAATTTTAGTACTTGAATCTACTTTGATGTGATAGGTGTTACAGAAACTCGGTTGTCTGAGAGTGATGGGGACGAATATAATATTTGTGGGTATACACTGTATAGGAAAGACAGGCAGGACAGAACAGGAGGAGGGGTAGCGCTATACATAAGAAACAGTCTTGAAGCCCAGGTGTTAAACCTGGACAAAGAAAATAAAGCCGAATCAATATGGGTCAGAATAACGGACAAAAATTCAAAGGGCATAATAATAGGAGCATGCTATAGACTGCCAGATTCAGACGGTGAGCAAAATAATCTGTTATACAATGACATCAGAAATGCGTGTAGCAAAGGAGAAGCCATACTAATGGGGGATTTCAACTTCCCCCATATAAAATGGGAAAACCTGGTGGGTAGCACGATGGATGAAATTGAAATGGTGGAAATGACAAATGACTGCTTCCTAACACAATTTGTCAAGGCACCGACTACAGGGGAGGCATGCCTTGATTTAGTCTTTTCAAATAACGAAGACAGAATAACTAAAACTGAGGTCAGAGAACCACTAGCAAACTCAGACCACAACATGGTCTCATTTGAAGTGTTTTTTAAAATCCCAAAAGTAATGACTAAAGCTAAGGTTTACAATTTTAATTCTCACACTGAACTCAGTAGGGATTCAAGGAAACACATGTACATGGATTAGGGAGTGGTTAACATGTAGAAAACAGAAAGTACTAATTAGAGGAAAAACCTCAGAATGGAGTGTGGTAACCAGTGGTGTACCACAGGGATCAGTATTAGGCCCTCTGCTATTCCTAATCTACATTAATGATTCAGATTCTGGTATAGTACGCAAACTTGTTAAATTTGCAGACGACACAAAAAAAGGAGGAGTGGCAAACACTGTTGCAGCAGCAAAGGTCATTCAAAATGATCTAGACAAGATTCAGAACTGGGCAGACACATGGCAAATGACATTTAATAGAGAAAAGTGTAAGGTACTGCACGCAGGAAATAAAAATGTACATTATAAATATCATATGGGAGATACTGAAATTGGAGAAGGAATCTATGAAAAAGACCTAGGAGTTTTTGTTGACTCAGAAATGTCTTCAGCTAGACAACGTGGGGAAGCTATAAAAAAGGCTAACAAGATGCTCGGATACATTGTGAAAAGTGTTGAATTTAAATCAAGGGAAGTAATGTTAAAACTGTACAATGCACTAGTAAGACCTCATCTTGAATATTGTGTGCAGTTCTGGTCACCTCGTTATAAAAAAGATATTGCTGCTCTGGGAAGAGTGCAAAGAAGAGCGACCAGAATTATTTCGGGCTTAAAAGGCATGTCATATGCAGACAGGCTAAAAGAATTGAATCTGTTCAGTCTTGAACAAAGACGACTATGTGGCGACCTAATTCAAGCATTCAAAATTCTAAAAGGTATTGACAATGTCGACCCAAGGGACTTTTTCGTCCTGAAAAAAGAAACAAGGACCAGGGGTCACAAATGGAGATTAGACAAAGGGGCATTCAGACAGAAAATAGGAGGCACTTTTTTTACACAGAAAATCGTGAGGGTCTGGAATCAACTCCCCAGTAATGTTGTTGAAGCTGACACCCTGGGATCCTTCAAGAAGCTGCTTGATGAGATTCTGGGATAAATAAGCTACTAACAGCCAAACAAGCAAGACGGGCCGAATGGCCTCCTCTCGTTTGTAAACTTTCTTATGGTCTTATGTTCTAATGCATACTGTATGTTTTGTAGATTTGAAAGTGCTGCTGAAAAAAAGTTATTGATGTTTTATTGTAGTTTTTAATTAGAAATAAAAAAAAAATTAAATCAGAACCTTTTTGTGGCTGTTTTCCCCTAAGAATGATGTTATTCAAGGTTCAGCATTAACCATGGCCCGGTGGCCCAGGGCCGGTAGAGACCGCAGTTTGGCCGGTAGTTATGAAGCACCACAGGCCCGACTGGTTACATTTAACTAGTATAATGCATTATAGTGCATAATGCTTCCGTTTCATGAATCCAGGAAAATATGCCAGTGTGTCAAAATGCTGAAAATTAATTTACAAACCATTTTTTACAAACATAACTACGAACTAATCCTAACTTTCCCGCTGTGTGTCACATTTGTTGTAGTCAGAATCTGAGACAACGTAGTGCTATGTTGATACTCGTTTCCGCGGCAAATCTTTTACAAATCGGGTTTTCTTCAACTAATCAACCAATAAGCCAAAAGGAAAGTGCTGAAATCAAAAAATCATAAAGAATGTAATTATGAAAAAAATGAAGACGAAAAAAAAGTAACGTTTTGACTCATTTGGCATCAGTTTCCCAGACTTGCAGATAAAACAGCAGCTTTATTTGTTGTGAATTCAACATTGTGTTGACATCATATCCAGTCTCACAGTAAGATGTCCCGATGGATACCCAGATACACACTGAATTGTCTAACTTTTTGATTTGGGATGTGATGTGTTCAGGTCAAAAATGCCATTCGCAATCTTTGGAGAGGCTACATAAGAGTCAACGCTCCATATTGGACTGCTATTATTTTGTATTATGAATATTGTTTTAATAGTGTTTATTATTAGGATTACAGGAGGGAATTTCAAATAGTTTCCTATTTGAATACACAGGGTGCAACCTTTTTGTGTATTCGATTACCCGAACTCTGGTCCCTTACACCACTAAGGGTAAAAGGCAAATGCGTGTGCACAAGCAGACAGCATAACAGTGTAAGCCGGTAAAGTTTAGCCAGGTTCACAAAGTGTTCAAACAATGTACAAGACAAGATTTCCTTAAGTGCAAGTTATTTTCTTTTGTTTACTGAATTAAAATACATAGAACTCAGTGAGCAGCAATGTCACAGCGCGTATCCCTTCCAATTAAAGCAACAGTAGCAGAATACTGTGCAAACCACCAAATAATAATTTTTGCTGTAGTGTATTCAGAATAAAATAACAACTGTCATATAGCAACCTAAATATTCTACATCGGTTTAATTCTAACAAATAATATTTATAACATAATCTTAGTGTAAATATTGTAACCTGGCCAAAACAGAAAATACATTCCAACATTACAATAGTTTAACATTACTAATTACAAGTAGCCATCAAGTACTGACATCAGATGAATCAAAGTCAAGTTACTTTGATTATTTAATAACCTGTAAATAATTCAAAACAAGGATACCTGGTTGTACTTTTAACGGTCTGTACAAATGTTGCCGTTGCTCCATCCATTCACAGAAAATCAACAGTAGATGTTTTACACTGAACAGCAGTCCAGAGTTAAAAAAAACAACTCCTTTCCAACTCAAGTATCTTGCATGTTCTTATAGTCACTGCATTTTGTGTATAACATTTAGTCTTTATATTCATCATAATGTTAAATTACCTTTCTAATTTCAATGTTACTCAAGTTTAGATTACTGTACTTCTTTTAGCACTTGCTATATACACGTTTAATGGCTGAAGTAACATATATTGAAAGGCTTTGTTTAGCCGCTTTCTTTTGGGACATGGGCTTTTTGGTTACCACACACAGTTAGAAACATACTGAAAATAAAAACCATCATGAAAAAATATATAAATATACCGGGCCAGGTAAAATTGCATCCGGGCCAGTAAAAACACTAGCTCAGTGGCCCGAGGGGCCACTAGTTAAAAATCTAAACATAGAGCCCTGTTATTAGAATAACCAATAATCATAATCGTCATCAGGATTATTTTCAAGTACTGAATCGATAATCTATATATAATAATATTGCTAACTGAAAAAAGAAATCATCTCTGCAGCACAATCTAATGACATTACACAGGCAACAGAGATATAGTTCAGGTGTTGTATGTATGTATGTACGTAGATACACTTTTACATGCAGTACATCTAGATAACTGGAATCTAATTGACATAAAACCTGAGGATAAAAGGAGGTCTGCCTTTCTGTCACTATGTACATATACAGATGCACTTGTAATTAATAAATAATATATTGGTGTTTTAAAACAGTGTCTTTTTTTAAATCCCCTCGAACAGGCAGACAAGACAGCCATGTCAGAATGTGGCTGGACTGATTAGCCTGACCTGATTGGAAGGGTACTTTAAAAACGTGTGTGACAATCAAATCAAATTGGTTAACTAATCTGACATGACCACATATACTGGAAAACAGTTCCTAGGTTAAAAGCAGTTAGAATTAAGAGTAGCAGGTCACTGTGCTCCTTATCTCTGCACTGAGACAGCTATACTTGAGTGATCCTTGCTTTGGATTTTACTGAATTGTTTTGATTTATTTTGTCATTTATAAAAAAGTGTGCTAAAAGTGTACCTGATTCCTGACTTGCATTTGCTATTTCTGACACTTGCCAGCCTTAGCCTCAAGGCTACCCTTCCACAGGGTACATCTACATCTACATCCAACACAATATATGGTATTTTCACTCTCAATGGACATGCACACTAATAGGTACATGGTGCTTGTGAGTGGGAGACAGGCTACATGCAAGCTCACTCTCACATCTCTGCAAAAACACAACTGACATTTGGTGGTTTTGTGATACAGACAGTCAAGGCAGATTTAAACCCAGGCCTGCTGCACCACTCCGCCAACCGTAACATTTGTTTGTGTTCTATTTGAGTGACTCTCCACATTAGCATCTGTTTTGAACAATGACTGCACTGTGATTTAATGTCTTTCAGTGCCAATAATTTCCTTCCATCACATTCCTTTACAAAACAACTCTATGCTACAGCACTGTAATATCCAGTATATGGTTGAGCAACCTAAGCAATTTCATAACAATGGAATAACTGTAGTCCAAAAAGAAATCTTGAATCTATCTATAAAAACATATCATGCCTGTTGAATGGATGATGAAATGTTTTCAAACTTTACTCTGTTCTTTTAAAAATGGACTTGGTCACGATAATGGGGGTAAATAGTGGGACCTTAATCTCAAGCAATAAAATACTTTTGTTCCGAATTGTCCTATCAGTCCAGAGTATAAATTAAATATGAGAAATCATTGTTAAGGATTATCAAAAATCTTATTCTGTTAATGCCATCATGTGCATAAAACATACAATTTATTTATGTTTTATAGTAGCTCCTGAATACAATATTTGTTTTGTAATTGACACAGTAGTTAATGCATCATGTGTAGGCTGCCTATTCTTATAAGTCATTTCACACAGTTTGAGCAGCCAGAACAATTCTTTATAACAAGACATCTCTTGAAAAAATAAACAACACTCTACTGTACATACAGACAACGTATTAACTAGTAATGTAAAGACAGTCAATGACGCTTTAACAAAACTAGAAATGGTAGTTTTTGTGAAACAAATCCAATGTGTACAAAACATTAAGATAATATCTCAAAGTGTACTGTCACTATACAAAAGAAACTTCAAATGTCACATGGCCTCAATGTGGAAAACATTGGGTCACTACAATGGTCACCAAAACATTTAACATGGAGGGTATGTAAAACCCTGCAAATATGAAGTTACTACCTTGAGCGGTTTGTGCGATATGAGGCCACTGTGGCAGTAGCTTTATAAAATAACTGGCACAAAAAGGTACACTTTTTCTTTACAATACCCACAGTCAACCACAGAATATGGCCGTGTACCAAGTAGAAAGCCAATATCTGAAAGCATCTATCTCAATTGTTCCCAACCCGCAGTCCGCGAGTAAACTCCAGGTGGCATGCAAACAACTCCCAAATGTATGTAGTCTGCATTTTTCACATTTATCTGTTTTCTTTTATTACAAAACAAAGCATCGCTTTCAAAGCTGCCATTAACCGAAACAGCTGTCTAATGTGAAACAAATACTAAACATCTCTAAAAATTAGACTTTTTTTTAAGTCAGCATTATTTGAAAATAAATAAATGCACCGCTTTCTGATCTGTGCTCATTCTACTGCTTGTGTTCACTAAACTTGAGGAAAATTTTTTAAAAAAAGGAATCTGGCTGTCTCAACCTTTTTGCTCTGCATAAAAGTAGTGCACTACATTGAATATTCCTTACTCTGTTTGAATAACTAAATTTAAAAAAAAAAAAAAAACATGAAAACCACAGTTTTAGTACTTTTCATTTTCAACAATATATGTGCTACAGTGTTGCCAAAGGTATAGGAATATACCATTACTTCAATATGTGTTTTTGGAGAGGTTAGCTGCATACAGCAACAGAAATAAATGTGAAACAAAACGGTTATATTTGTAGTGTGAATGAACAATTTCAGCTCCATCTTATTATATGGGGATATTCAGCCAGGTTTAATATATCACAAGACTATATACCAAAAGTTAATTCCATTAACACTACTTCTGGAAATAATGTGTAGTCTGTTCTTGACACTGTCATATTTAACCAAAATGCTATGAATCCTATCAACTGTTTTTGCTACCAATCCTGTTTAATTTACACAACACAGCCCATCAGAAGTGGTAACATCTTGTACACTCCAAATGTTTTATTTTTCTAATTGCTTCCCACCCACCTCGTCTTCGTATTCCGGTGTAATTTATATGAACATCATCATGCTCATTAAATTATGTTGAACATGTGTGTTCTAAATATCATCTTTTAACAGCTTTATGAGACAATGGTGGTGATAAAGGAACTAGACTAAGACCCCATTCACACTTAGGATTTAAGGCGGCCCGGGCCACCTCAGGGCAGCCTTTTTTCATATGTGAACACTCCAAAAAAGAAAAGGCAGCCCTAGATTTAGGCCACCGCCTCAATGTGGCTCAGGGCCATTCGTTGCAGGTCCAGGCCCATTCGTTGCATATATATATGAATGCAAAGCAGACTTAGGGCTGCCTTTTTGTATCACACGACCAATTTGGTTACGTAGCTCAGTAGACACTCCCATACTTAAGAAACGTACATAGAGCCATCCCCATACTCATGCACAAAAATATAAGAAGATATTTTATGCAATCATAATTAAGCTTAATTTGTAATAATTACCTTTTCTTCCTGTTATTTAGTAACTAAGCGATAAATATAAAAACTGCAGAATTGTGGATCTCAATAATGATCAATAATGTGGGTACTTGGCATATTCAGCCTCCATTGTTTATTTTGCATGCAACGAAATACACAGCTACAGAAGTCTGTGCCTACATTAAAATGCTGATCATTTCTTTTTAGCTGCACACACTTAAAATACTGTTCTCATCCACAAATATTAAGATCGTTGATATACAAGAACATAAGAAAGTTTACAAACAAGATGCCATTCGGCCCATCTTGCTCGTTTGGTTGTTAGTAGCTTATTTATCCCAGAATCTCATCAAGCAGCTTCTTGAAGGATCCCAGGGTGTCAGCTTCAACATTACTGGGGAGTTGGTTCCAGACTCCCACAATTCTCTGTGTAAAAAAGTGCCTCCAATTTTCTGCTCTGAATGCCCCTTTACCTATTCTCCATTTGTGACCCCTGGTCCTTGTTTCTTTTTTCATGTCATACGCTTTGCAAGTGTCCATTATCAATGTTGCAACCTCAAAAAAACCAAGCAGGTTAGTTAGACACAATCTCCCTTTCCATACTGACTGTCTCCCAGGATACTGTTACCATACAGGTAATTTTCCATTTTGGATCTTAAAGTTTTCATTACTTTACATATTATAGAAGTCAGGCTTATTGGTCTGTAGTTACCTGGTTCTGTTTTGTCTCCCTTTTTGTGGATCGGTATTACGTTTGCAATTTTCCAGTCTGTTGGTACAACCCCTGTGTCAAGAGACTGTTGCATGATCTTGGTTAGTGGTTTTAAATAACTTATTTCATTTCCTTGAGTACTATCGGGAAGATCTCATCTGGCCCAGGGGATTTGTTTATTTTAAGAGCTCCTAGTTCCTTTAACACTTCTGCCTCGGTTATGCTAAAATTATTTAAAACTGGATAGGAACAGGTCGACATGTGGGGCATGTTGTCCGTATCCTCCTTTGTAAAAACTTCTTTTTTTTTCTCATCTAGATGTTGCCATTTGTATTTCTTACGACATTTGACTTCCTCCTTTAATTTCTTTTGCTGTTATAATATTGGAAAAAGCTTTTTGGAATTGGTTGTAGCCCCCTTGGCAATGCTCATTTCTATTTCTCTCTTGGTCTTTCTAACTTCCTTTTTCCATACATCATAACATTGTAACAGTTTTCAGTTATGATATTGGAAAATATTATATATGGTATTTTAACGATGAACGATTGCGTTGAACCTTTTTATGTATAATGATATTTTGTAGACGATCTGCTTTAGTTCCTATGACATATAGGCTGCTATCCCATAGCGATATCGTTATATATATATATATATATATATATATATATATATATATATATATATATATATATATATATATATAGATAGATAGTGTTTAGTGTTTTATTTTATCTGACAAATAGTAATAAATAATAATTATACTAATAATTTAGCAAGCCAAATCGGAGTAGTAACAACCATGCAACCATCTTTGGCTTTTATGTTTGGGGTATGTGACGGGGTATTCCCCCGCCTCTTTATACAAATTCGTATAAACTACAATGTTTTGTTGTTATACTTCCCCATCCATGCAAACCCACTGCAGAATGTGACCATCTCCAGATTGATTGATTGATCACGATACTTGTTTGGTTTCAGTTCTGTTGTATCCGTTTCTTTTGGCCACTGTTTTGTTTTGTTAAGTATTTGTTTTGTTCAACCTTTTATTTTGTTCCTTTATTAAACGCGCAAGCAGCACTTTCATTACCCCAGCACTGCTGTCTGTGTTCACTGTCTTTCCGGTCTGACGTCACCACCAGCCACTCGTGTCACGAAACATGCACTTTTAAGATAACTTTTGTAACTTGAGACACAAGAGACACATAACTACAAAGCATGATAAACACTTACACATACTGTAATGAGCATAGTATGATAGTTTAGACTTGCGCATATACGGAATTCATACCCAGTGAAGTAGTCAGCAGGAGGCTCGGGGTACCTCGTGGGCGACCCTGTCGCGGTAGGACCCCCCATCTTTATTTCTAAAAGTGTCATATACTGGATAACATGGAAAGAAATTTGAATGCAATATAAGTTACCTGTTTGCAGATTTGTACACTCTGTTAGTTTTAAAAGGAGATTATCAGAGGAGGTATAGTAACTGGTAAATGCGAGATTGCATTTCATTGCACTGACGATAACTGTCTGACTGCTGGAACAAAAACAAACAATCGCACATTGCTGGAGGAACTGTTGTGCTCAAGAGATAACATAGGTTAAGCATAAAGGAACAAAGGGCCACACCAAGATAACACCATCTTAGGCACTGTGAGACTCTCCTCATGAAGACGGAAGGAGGGGTCTGAGGTCAGTGGCTACAAGGTGCATTCAGCTCATCTCACTTCTCTCTTTCATTAAGAATAGTTTTGGAAACTTGTCGATCAAGAAAGTCCTGGAGGATCAAACCCACAGAATGGAATTGTATTATTTTGTTCTGTTCTGTTCTGTTTTGTTTTGTACCGTGCAGTTTGCATATGAAAGCGTGATCTGACTTTTGCTTTGAGCATTCCTTTTGTTTCGGGAATTAAACCTGTATATAATGAATAAGCCACCAAGAAATCATCAAGAAACAACTACTCACTACTTTTAAAAAACTACTTCACAGGATATTACTTAATTTTATATTATATCTATATCTATATCTATATATATATATACACACATACACACACACACGTATACTTGCCAACAAGCAATTCGCCACATTTTAGGCCTGCTTTTCAGTCACATATGTGAACATGCAAAGGTGACTTAAACTGCATACGAGAAGGGGGTTGCACACCTAAATATGCGCCCGCCCTGAGGCAGCCCAGTAATGTAACCCAGAGGTTGTACAGCTGTGGCCAAAATTTAGCATCACCTAGAATTTTAGAATTGAGATAAAAAATAACTATACGAAAATCATTTAGCTCTTTTATTTAACATTATGTAATCAAAGAAACTACAAAATGATATTGCTAAAGTCTACCGGAAGCCATAATAGTAGTACAGCATAGACTTTGAAATGTCACTTTTAAATTTGTTAGTTTTTCATTAAGTACAGTATATGGAAAACTACAAACCAGTATGTAATTCAATAATGTTAACGTAACATTATTCAGCAGGTTTCATTCAACTTTATAAAGTAAAATTTGTTAATTCTATAAGGTGATGCAAAACCTTTGGCCATAGCTGTACACATTATGTGCTGTACTGCTGGATTGTTGTAACTACAGCAGATATATTATAGGTTCACAGGAAACAGTAAGTCAGGTCCTTATTTAGTTAAAATGATAGCAAATTAAGTGTATCTGCAAAATTGACTAAGATTACACATCTCTTCACTAAAGCACAAACTTGTACTTTAGCATTGCACACTGACAGTAAGCACACAGCCAATGACTAGACAAACACCAGATACCCTTATAAAAGTATTCAAACACAAATTTACTGGGTCATTTTTACATACTTCTTTGTGATTTTACTATATGCCTTACTACACTTTGCTATAATTTACCTAGATATACAAAAGCACCATAGAAAACTCTGTCAAGTGCGATAGAATAAACCACTATGGATAAATCAATCTATTAAGCTGGGTATTAAAAATAAAATAACATATTTCTATTAAATCAAAGGGAGCAGCCTCACAAATAAAATAGAGAAGCCTGTAGACACCTTAAAAAGCAGACTAAGAGAAAGAAACAGAAATTAGAGAGACAAGTATTTACAAAGGAGGATTTACAATACACCAAAGTTAACAGAATGTACACAAACATAATTATCAGTTTGTTACAAAAGAGAATGAAGTACTAAGTGTAAGCACTTAAAATAAACAAATCTTCAGGGCCTAAATGGAATCTATCCAGGAGTCCTCAGGGAAACTAGATTTTTTTTATTTTTTATAATAAGTATAAAACAGAAGAATATTAAATATAGCAACAACATTATAGGTAACAGCCAACATGTCTTTAGGAAAGTAGAGTTTGTTTCACTAATTTACAAGATTTCTTTCAGGAGGTGACTACTAGAGTTGACAAGGATAGTGCGTATGACATCATCTACTTAGATTTTCAAAAAGCATTTGACAAAGTACTGCACGAAAGATTATATCTAAAGATTAAATCAATAGGAATAAATGGTAAAGTAGCAGCATGGGTTTATAACTGGTTACAAAATAGTAAGCAGAGAGTTATAATTAGAGGCCAGGTATCAAACTGGAGTACTGTAACAAGTGGGGTACCGTAGGGATCAATACTGGGACCATTGTTATTCATAATCTATATAAATGACTTGGACCAAGACATAATCAGTAAACTACACAAATTTGTAGAAGACACAAAACTGGGAGGGGTAGCCAACTCCCAATCAACAACTTTTAATAATGCAAAAAGATTTAGACTTGGGCAAGGCAGATGAAATTTAACGTAAATAAATGCAAAGTCTTGCACTTGGGAGTAGTAGTGGATGAATCTCTTAAGTCAACTAGACAGTGCGGACATGCTATAAAAAAGGCAAATAGAATGTTGGGTTATATAGCCAAGATAGTTGAATTCAAATCAAGAGAAGTTACATTAAAATTATACAATACACTGGTACCCGACCACACCTACAATATTGTGTCCAGTTCTGGTCCCCATATCATAAGAAAGACATTGAGGCATTGGAGAGAGTACAGAAGAGAGCAACATGATTAATTCCAGGTTGAAGGGTATGTCACATGAAGAGAGACTGAAAGAGCTGAATCTATATAGCCTAGAAAGAAGACGAGTCAGGCAACTTAATAGAGGTATTTCAAATTGTTAAGGGGTTTAACAAAATAACTGCTGAGAATTATTTTTCACGTCACAGAGAACAGAACCAGGGGCCACGGGTGGAAGCTGATGGGCATATTCAAAACTGAGGGGAGAAGGAGCTTTTTCACAGAAAGGGTGGTGAACCACTGAAACAGGCTGCCGGACAGAGTTGTTGAAGCAGAGACTTTATTGGATGCTTCAAGAATAGACTGGATGCTGTCATGAAAAATACTGTATATTTTAAACATCAATACTAAAATGAAAGAAACTATCAGATACAACTCAAACGTTTTATTCTAGCACATCATATCAAACATCTGCATAGCTGAAATGCTGTATTTAAATAAACATATAATAAAATAAACATTTCCAAAGAAACTAGTATGTAAGCAGGCATAATACATACAAAACTGTAAAAACAAAAGTAGTTTATAATTTAAAACAAAAGTAACATATGCTTGCTCTTGCATGTGTATCACTCAGTGCAGCACAGAATCCAGGTTGAGATGCAGCAGCCTGATGCTTTGCATGTTTCTGTCGAAGTAAAATAAAGAAGCCTGATATCAAAATGGATACTGCGTGCAGGGATATTAAATGGATGCACTTGCTCTTTCCTTCTGTAAATGCTGGTTTAATCAATTATTTACCACATATCTTTAGACCTGGTCTGAGCATGTCTAAAATATAGAAAACTATATGCTGCTCAATTCCTCATCTCTCTCAGTTTGCCTGATCCTAATGCACACCCCTGGAGCATGTAAACAACCTCAGCTACTGTTTCTAGTGATATCTGTTCAGCCCAAACAAAGCCATGATTCCTAAGCTTGAAAAATGTAATATTTGTTCACCATGTGATACATTTATAAATGATATAATGGTCATAGGTACACAA
Organism: Polyodon spathula; assembly: GCF_017654505.1. Classification (NCBI taxonomy): domain Eukaryota; kingdom Metazoa; phylum Chordata; class Actinopteri; order Acipenseriformes; family Polyodontidae; genus Polyodon; species Polyodon spathula. Next base: position 41,107,085 of record NC_054539.1, on the reverse strand, counting down.
CCATAACAAGATGGTACTGATAGAAAATATTATTGTCTGATTCTGCAGGACATTTTAATAATGTTGCTTTCCTGGTTCAACCTTTTAAATAATTATACCTCCTTGAGGTGTATTTCAAAGATTTTTATTACAATTTATTGAAGATTCAACTAAAATTATTAATTCAGTTACAAATATTATTCCAAACATAAAATTAATAATGATTAATGATTTATATAAATTCAGATAAATTAATAAATTAGCTGGGTTTCTTTTTTTAAATCAAAGCTATTTACTATATAGCGCTATTAACAAACATCTAGAATGTCAAAATCATTTGGACACCAGTATATGTAACAACTACTGATTTTACATACATACGAAAATGGATAATTTTAGAGAATTATTTTACTTGATGAGTTCTAAAAACTATAATCTTGTCTGTGGTTATGAGTCTGTAGCGGGAACTCTAGTGGGTTAAGCTGAATTTGTCCAAAGTCTCGGCATAAAGGGAAACGACCAGTTTCTGTGCTTGTTTTTCATTCCAATCTGACAGTCTGTTCTATTTCGTGTACATTCAATGCATCAACGTTTAATAGACCATTTTTTGCTGTCTAGTTGTAAATATTTGCCCAAATTCCCATTTCGCGTCAAACGTAAATATGCATTCAGTACACCTAACCTGTACCGGCAAGCAAAAACATGCTGTACTAACCGCAAATGCGAACCCCCTGGTTATAGTCAAACAAACACGTCTTTGAAAGTAAAGCTGATGTTAACCTGTGAAATTGATTTAATTAAAACAATCGTAATACAGTTATTTAATTACACAGGTCGTAAAAACAAATACAAATAAAGCTGATGTTAATCTGTGAAAATAATGTAATTAAAATAATCGTAACATTACAGTAAATTAATTACATTGACCTTGTAAAAATGTCAGATCAAACGAAAAAAAAACGGTAATTCGCTGATGTACCTTCATAAAACTACAAATTATACATACACGTTACGGCAGTATTCCGACTACCTACATGCTAGTGTCACTAGTTCTAGACATTATTTTCACTGATTAACAATAGCTGCATTTTTGTTTAACTTACCACCGGAAACATCTTTCTCCAGAGTTATGGACAATACCGCAAATCCCCAAAACACAGCTCCCTTAATTTGCATTTTTATCACACTCGGAATTCAGAAACAGTTTTTCCGTCGGCCAACGAAAAAATATTTTGCCAGCAAGTCAGAAAACAACTGTAAGTAAACGACCATTAAACAACGGCAGGCCTGATGAAACTGGCTGATCACTTCCTACATTACACATAAAAGATCCCCGTGCTAAACACGCATCTGCGAGTGGGAGTTTTCCCAGAGAGGTAGAGCACAAATCACAGAAGAGTAGCTTGGTAGCACAGCGCTCTGCTGTACTGTTAACAGACATGTATGGCAAGCCAAAGTATCATTTAGAGATATCTCAGATTTCATTTTAAGATATCTTGAAATGATTTAAAGATATCTGAAAATGATTTTGTGATATCTCGAAATGTATTTTAGAAATCTTAAAATTAGATAACTGGAAAGGATTTAGAGAAATCTTAAAATATTTAGAGATATCTATAAATTAATTTGAGATATGTCTAAATCTATCTTTGCAGTAGACATTCCAATATGAGGTGCTAACAGATGCAAATATATATATATATATATATATATATATATATATATATATATATATATATATATATATATATATAGTACACTGCAAAAGTTTTAGCCAGGTGTGAAAAAATGCTGTAAAGTAAGAATGTTTTCAAAAATAGACATGTTAATAGATTATATTAACAGAAGAAAAATCTGTGTTTGGTTTGGTGTGACCACCCTTTGCCTTCAAAACAGCATCAACTCTTCTAGGTACACTTGCACACAGTTTTTGAAGGAACTCGGCAGGTAGGTTGGCCCAAACATCTTGGAGAACTAACCACAATTCTTTTGTGGATTTAGGCAGCCTCAGTTGCTTCTCTCTCTTCATGTAATCCCAGACACACTCGTTGATGTTGAGATCAGGGCTCTCTGGGGGCCATACCATCACTTCCAGGACTCCTTGTTCTTCTTTACGCTGAAGATAGTTCTTAATGACTTTTGCTGTATGTTTGGGGTTGTTGTCATGCTGCAGAATAAATTTGGGGCCAATAAGATGCCTCCCTGATGGTATTGCATGATGGATAAGTATCTGCCTATACTTCTCAGCATTGAGGAGACCATTAATTCTGACCAAATCCCCAACTTCATTTGCCCCAAACTTGCAAGGAACCTCCACCATGCTTCACTGTTGCCTGCAGACACTCATTCGTGTACCGTTCTCCAGCCCTTCGGCGAACAAACTGCCTTCTGCTACAGCCAAACATTTCAGATTTTGACTCATCAGTCCAGAGCACCTGCTTCCATTTTTCTGAACCCCAGTTCCTGTGTTTTCGTGCATAGTTGAGTCGCTTGGCCTTGTTTCCACGTCGCAGGTATGGCTTTTTGGCCACAAGTTTTCCATGAAGGCCACTTCTGACCAGACTTCTCCGGACAGTAGATGGGTGTACCAGGGTCCCACTGTTTTCTGCCAATTCTGAGCTGATGGCACTGCTGGACATCTTCCGATTGCGAAGGGAAGTAAGTATGATGTGTCGTTCATCTGTTGCAGTAAGTTTCCTTGGCTGACCACTGCGTCTACAGTCCTCAACATTGCCTGTTTCTTTGTGCTTCTTCAAAAGAGCTTGGACAGCACATCTGGAAACCCCTGTCTGCCTTGAAATTTCTGCCTGGGAGAGACCTTGCTGATGCAGTATAACTACCTTGTGTCTTGTTGCTGTGCTCAGCCTTGCCATGGTGTATGACTTTTGACAGTATACTGTCTTCTGCAACCTCACCTTGTTAACTGAGTTTGGCTTTTCCTCAACCAGTTTTATTCCTCCTACACAGCTGTTTCTGTTTCAGTTAATGATTGTGTTTCAACCTACATATTGAATTGATGATCATTAGAACCTGTTTGGTATAATTGTTTAATCATACACCTGACTATATGCCTACAAAATCCCTGACTTTGTGCAAGTGTACCTAGAAGAATTCATGCTGTTTTGAAGGCAAAGGGTGGTCACACCAAATATGGATTTGATTTAGATTTTTCTTCTGTAGATTCGCTTTGCATTTAGTTAATTGATAAATATAATCTATTAACATGTCTATTTTTGAAAGCATTCTTACTTTACAGCATTTTTTCACACCTGCCTAAAACTTTTGCACAGTACTATATATATAATGATAATTATGAATAGCTACTGCTGGAAATTTCAACAACTGCCAATGTCCTGGACAGTGAGATTTAAGAATTAACTTTATTTACTGCTTCTCCTATGGTGAATATTTTAGTTATTGCCCTGTTATATCTCTTGAACCTATTTAACTTTCCACCAGCATTTGCAGTCATATTCAGAAACAACACTTGTACCAAGTTGTTGGATGCTTATATTGAGAAAGCAGTTTATTGTAAGTGAGCACTACATTCAAGTGTTGTTTCTGAATATGGCCATAAATATCTTCAATCTGCAAGCTACCAGTTCTGACCAGGTTGGACGAGTGCTGGTGCTGGACATTACACTGTCCTATAATAAAAAGTTTGCAATGGTAAAATTGCTTGGTCAATTTAAATTTTCTGTGCTTTGCAAATATAATGTACTGTAATGCTACGAAAATGTATACAGTTATACAGCCATGTGCATTTGGCTAGTTTCGACTTTTTAATGTTTTCAAAAGAGACAACAGAAACAAACCTTTCAGTGTCAGTGCTCACTTAAGTGCATCGAGCTAATGCTTGCTAATACTGAGACTTAAGTGAGCTCTAACACTCAAGGGTTGCTTCTGAATATTTATGTAAAAGTATTTTTTTAAGAAACAATAAGAAATATTTTGAGTCAAAAACAAGCCACCTGACAAAAAGTTCCTCTTTTTCTTATGGGAATTCAATCTGACGGGGACTTACGTCTGGTTTTTGGTTTTGTTACTAGTGGTCACAAAGCTGGTTTATTAAAAACCCAGCTGAAAATTCCAGCAACTGCTGGTGACTGTAGTGACCATCAAGAGTGGGGAATTTGAACAAGCATGGTTTCTAGTTTCTTACTGGATACTCAGATTGTATTTTTAAACCCTAAGAAAGGTTTACTACTTTGTTTATGCAGAATATTATAGTAAAGGGACTAAACAACCATAAGTAGCTCTTTAACCAGCATTATATGACAAGTGGGCTCTATCTGCCTCTCACTTTCATTGGGATTTCAAATGTTGTAAAGCATAGGCGTAATTTATACAGGGAACGCAGGGCACACGTCCAGATCTCTTTTTCAATGATGGGGAAATGTCCCCCTCACATTACAATAATAAAACTTTTATTTCACGATAATTTATTGGTATAATGTTTTCTGGTATTTTTTGGGGTCAAAATAACACCAATGTTGTGCTTATTGACAGTTTGTGAGGAACATTGTTCTACAGGATGGGATTCGTGCATTTGCCACGGGAGGGGCAGGAAATGTGACTGTCTATATAAAGTAATATGAAGATGTGGTCCGATTTAGACTAAATATTGTGCATTTAATCAATGCATTTAAGTGGTCTAGCATAATTCAATAATTGGATCCCTCATGAATTGTGTCTGCTTCTGGCCTTGTTGGTGTGTGCACAGTCTGTCTCGGCCGCTCTGTTTGCGTAGTCATGTCGTCTCTACCATTGCTGCACTCACTTGTCTGCTTGCAAGGGGTAAAGAAATGTGCCTTTTATGCATCTCGAGTTTCATTTGATTTATATAAGCATATATTACGTTTGAAATACTCATTACCCCATTGGTTAATGATACCTCTGGTTTGACTTTCATTTGTCTGTATTGTTGTTGGGATCAACTTCTAGATCTGCACAGGGGGGTGGATTGCTGCTTCCCACTGGTTAACGCCTTCTTGGCGCTGGCAGTCAAGCTAGCTCCTGGTGTTGTCTCAGAGTGAGAGTGGGCTGAACTTGACTGACGATGGTCAAGACTTTGGAGCGTGTCGCTTGATTCAGCCTGGTATCTTGTGGTAGGTGATTGTTGCTTAAAATATAGCCTTGGAATATATATAAAAATAATAATAATTGTGTTCTGCTTGCCAGAGTTGCTGCCAATCAGATCTGCAGAGGGCATAATTGTATTACGTTGATTGGGGTATAAAGTATATTTTGCGTGTTTGATATGAAGTGGACCATGAGTCTGAAATTTCCAATTCATAGTTAATCAAAAATGTTTCTATCATGATTCATTTATAACACAGGTGTTCCCAGTATTTAACTACAATAATGTTCAGCTATAAACACATAAAAAGGGCAGTTTTATCATGCTGTGATCATTTCGTTCCATGTGCCAGATTTCTAAGTAAGTCACACAGCCAATTAGTCAAGATCAAAAACAATTCAAACAGTAATTTTCCTGGGACATTGAATTTCGTCATTCGTATTATTTTTCTAACCACAGACTAGACTAACTTACCAGAAGGTAATTACTACAGTTATATTACAAAACCTTTGTATGCATTATACTTGCTTCTCTAATGCCTGATAAACTGGATGTTCTATCACTCACTCACACACCAATCCTCCAATGGATCCAATAGAAAATCTATTTTAATTTTGAAATAACGCTGCAAGACATTCAAGGATATGCTCCAACATTCAGGTTACAAATACCGCCGCAGGACATCTAAGATCTACTCTAACCATCTTCCAAATCACCCATCACAAAGAAGTTCTGGAGATCTGTCAACATTCTGCGCTCCAGATGCTTCTCCCCATTCAAGGATGTCCTTCTAGAAACTATGTCACCTCTGCTATTGTGGGTTCCTCCGGCATGGCAAAATCCCCACCGAAACCTGTTCCTTGATCCATTATCGGACTTCTACATTGGAGACCTTAAACTTCAATTGCACATTTTAAAACACATAAAAAATATCATACTAATCATATTCATTGTTCTTTCTGCTTCTAGCTGCCTGACGAGGTGTTTTTCCGCAGTTCGTGTTCACCTTGAACTTCAGTCTCAGTTGTCATATTCTGTGCATTTGGAGCATGTAGAGTGTCATAAATCTGATAAATTAAGGGAAAGAGAAACTTCACATTTCTCACACTAATTCCATTTTTTATTTTATTTTTTGTCCCCACACTTCCATGCTGATATCTGGTCTCCAGACCCCAATCCACACCATCCTAACTCTGCATAACCCGGCAGCCTCCAGGTCCTGGTTTCTGCAACACTCCAAGATCTACAAAAAGGTGTTCTTTCTTTCTTAAACTATTCATGGCATTCCTTCAGGATTGGAGCTGCAGCCACAGCTGCTCAGCGAAATATTCCTGCGCATGTCATAAAGCTTGGTCGGTGGTCTTCAGAGGCTTATGCGATATGCACAAGGAACAGTATTAAAGATATTCTCGTTGCCCAACAACATCTGGAACCAACATCCTAAGAAGGACTTTATTCCAGCATCCAACCCTACCATACCCTTTGTATATATTGAAAGAAAAACAAAACAAACTGCATTTTGTTATATGGTGCCATCTATTATACATAATTATGCAATTTTTTTAGTCCTGGAGGGGAGATTTTTTTCCTTTTTTAGTATGTTTCGTCTTCCTTCCATTGCCTTCAGTCACACAAAAGCAGATCTCACATTATGTGATAACATTTTTTAGTTTTTAGTTTTCACATTCGGCAAAATGTGTGAAGTGGTGTAGGTGGCCATAATTATATATGTATTTACATATTGTAACAGGAGAGATCTGGACAGACTATCTGGCACATGCATGGTACTGCAGATAGAGGGCAGCAGTCTCGTAGGATCCGCCTGTCAGTCATGGCGATGAAACAAAGAGGTTGGGAAGAGGGTGTGCGGCTTTCCCTCTCTCTGAGTGGCTGAGAGGCAGGCCTTGGGAGATTGCTCGGCCCATAAGAACTGTGCTTGGTTGTGCATTCAGGTGGCTGTGTTTGGGAAGACACAGTGATACTGACAGAAGACGTCAGTTTGAAATAAGGACCCGGCAAGCCTGGCTGGGGGAGACAGCCTTCCTTAAAATAATTTAAAGAAAAATAGAAGAAATAATTACTTACCCATGGGATGTTTTTAGTTGTATGTGGAACTCTGCCCACATATATTATCTTTCATTTTTGGTTTGCTTTTGTTTTTTGTTCACAGGGAAGAACACATCGCACCAATTCTGAGGGAATAGGGATTTTCCGCGAACCTCTCAGCCTCTCTGTTCCTTTGGGGAGAAGTATACGATGCTCCTATAATATATATTTATACATACTTATTTCAGAAACTCAGTCTTGCAGTGCTTTTGAATGACCACATCCACCCCAACCACCACCACCTCACTCCCAGCCTCGTCCTGGGAGGGGGGGGGGGGGGGGGGGGGGGGTATACAATGCTCCCTCTGCCTAATCGTATTTGTTCACTGGGATTAACACATCACATAGATGTTTTATTTTATTGTTTGTTTTTTTGGCTGTCCTCCAACTATTTTTATTTTTATTCACCCATTATTTGGGTTAAATGTTTTTGGAAATCTTTAAGATTTTGTATTATAATAAAGGTGGTTATTTAATGCAAGATTCTCCTCATTGAACATATTTTATTATTTCAGATAGAATAATCTCCATGCATGCCTGTGGCAAAGTGGTTTGCAGTGTGCAGGTGTAGTGATGATGTGATTACGAAACAGAAGACAGACAACAAAGTTCACGATCCAAACAGGTTTTATGGTATAATCCTGGTCTGTAAACCACAAAGAATAATCCCAGGCAATATTGTCTAAACAACAGGTTGCAGTCCTGAAATAATAATACACAGTTTCAAAGATTAAACATAGTAGAACACACACAAAGACACATACTGGATCACAAGTCCAGAGTGAGTGCCATAGTGCTTGTGGTGAAATACAATTGATTTATGTACAATAGTGTTGTCTAGGTTTAGTGCTGGCTTTTAGCATCTAATAAGAACAAACAAGTAGATTTTAGACACGACAAAACAAACAAAACACTCAAAGTAACTCATAGTACTCCTTTCTCAGTTCAGTTTAACCATAACAAAAGGAACAAATCACCTAGCCACGTCACCTTGGTTGGCGAGTGCAATAGTTTCTCCTTCAATCTGGTGTACTGTAGCTCTGCCCCCTTTCTAGATGGCAGACTGCCACCTTTCCATGGGAATTAATTGATAGGCCATCCAATCTGGGGCACACTGTTCCCTATACACAATGCCCTCACAGGTTGGGAGGGAGATTTATAACCAAGATTCATTCTTTCTTTGTCATAATGCCCCAGCTACAGAAACTGTCCCCCCACTTTTGAAACCAGTTATGCCATTGCTGTAAAGGTCATACAGAGTCCAGTGAAGGCATAGCAACAGCACGTCACTTAGCTGAAATAAACTGACTTTTTTCAAATTAAAAAACAACACCTTAAAACAAGGAAAGACTAAAATACTTGTTGTGTAATAACCTCCATGTTCAGCAATGAACCAGTTTAAAACTGTGCTGCTAAGAGCTGGAACTTCTCTCAGGATTACTGATAATCCTGAAAGATATCCATTATAAAACCAATATAACTGCATAAAACTGTCGATGAACATGTTGGTTGTGGGTAGGAGCAGTTAAAGCATTGTGTGAATAGTTTCTTTATAGTTTTTTTTTAAGTGTTGAATCAGTTTCTTCTGCCTTGTAGCACATCATTCTTGGAACAGGCTACAGTTATAAACTGTACAATAATCTTATAGCTTTGGTCCAGGTGTTCCGTTCTTGTCTCAGTAGGGAGCGGCACACAAGAGAGATGCACCCACACAGGAAATGATTCATTGCGTGTGATGGGAAGGCAGTGGGCAAAAAGAAAATAAACACAGTATAAGGCTTGTCTCCTTCTTTTATATACAGTGTATATTATACAGATATAATGTACTAGAAAACTGTTGCCACAAGGATTTGAAAGAGGAAAAGACAATGGATAATATTGCCTGAAACTGGAGGTCACTTTCTCAAACCCAGGTTGAACAGATTTTCACTATAAGGTGAAAATTGCAGTCAATATCAATTGTATTAAACTCTTTCATGTTAAAATCCTAATAAAATATTTCATCCATCCTCTAAGATAATGTGTATAGCTTTTATATCAACTGTGAAATATGTTTGATATAGGAAAATGGGTAATCCATGTCCTTAGATCAAACAAGCCTGAATCCTCAATCCAAAGCCTTTTACATGACTAGATTTCTGATATTGTTTCCCATTGTTTACTAATCCACCTGACCCCACACGGGTTAAGATGAGGTTTAGCCTTACTTCTTGTAACACAGGAAGTGGATTATAGTATTGTCATAAAAAAACTGACCTTACCTGAGTCGAAGGGAAGCATGGAAAAACAAAAGGATGCATATTATAAAGTTTTAGCATTAACAAGTTTGAAACAATTTATCAATTTAAGGAAAGTAAGTATAAGCAAAGACCTCCAGCCATATAAGTGAACGAAAATTGAAAAAGTGGTATTTAAGACCTTTGTATCGTATTCAAATGACAGCATTTAAAACAGACTGATAGGGACAGACAGATGTAAAGAGAGACCCCTCCATACATTGCCACAATCTGATACTTCCAATAACTAAATAATGTTAAAGCCAAGTTTCATCACAACTAGATAAAGGTTTTTTCAGATATATGAAAAATGTAGTGACTCAACTGTCTCCACTAGTAAATCTTTGTTATCAGAGATTTCATCCCCTATGCGGGATAATTTAAAAATCTGTTTATTGAACATTATGACGCCTATGATAAACCTTTCAGCGTGGGTGTGATAAGAACATGTCCTTGACTGGATGTTTTATCTTAGCAATAACAGGATATTCCAGATTTAAGGTTTGGAAGGATCAAAATGCAAATTGCTACTAACCAGCCAAAACCCCTAGATGGGAAACATTGCATACTGGATTCAAACATAAAAAGTGCACATTCAAATTACATTTCAACAATATGGGTTAAATTTTAAGAGAAGTGGAGTCCTGACTTCCAGAAATTAGGAACAATGAAAGTACAACAGATAAAGTGTGTTGCAAGTCATTAAGAGAACAACATATCTTGTTGCAAGGTATAACCAAAAGGGTGGGTTGAGAAATGTTCAAATAATTTAGGAGGGCTATGCGGCTAAGCAGGATAATGTGCTAGCCTCTAATGCCTTTAACCCTTTAGGGTCCAAGCTATTTTCGCCTGTTTTTTTATAGCTTTTACAAATTTGCGGTTATAACTCTAACTATAAAGGTTATAGGTACATGTTACACATGAAATGAATGTGCATACACTGGGGGTTCAGAAATTTAAATTGTCTGAGTCTCACTCTGTTTAGTACAGATAAAAAAAACACAAAACAAATTCAATGATTTTTAATTTCAATAAAAAATATTTTAGCATTGCCAGGTAAAAACTGACATCAAAACCGGTGTACAGTGAAACTTCAACATGAACTGAACATTGGCTAAAAAAAAAAAATAAAGGAATTATGACCATATATACAAAATATACCAAAAACACGAAATAAAAAAAAAAAAACCTGTAAAATTGAACCAGGTGCAAAATATCAACAACATGTGAAAGAAATAAGAAAAAATAAAAACACATTCAAATTATTTGTGCCAGTCCATAAAACAGTTCATGTACAGTGAGACATCACATGCCTTGCATTGCCAACTGCTCCCCACAGTGTTCAAAACACAACTTCTGGCAGAACACCTTTTGGGTATCCTGTTGCATTCCTGTTAGCTCACTGATTTTCTTGTGCAGCAAAAAGCTGTGCACAATGTCTATGAAATAGTAAAAGAAGGATTTATACCATGTTTGTGTTTTGTGCAGCACATGGCACAGTGAATTAGCTGGTCAGATAAGTCCACACCCCCCATGAATTTGTTATGCTTCTTGAAGGCAGTAGGTGTACTGATATGTTTGGATTGCCAGGTGCCAGCTCTGGATTGTACCCTTCTTGTACTGTCTCCCCAGAAAAGGCTTTATTAATTGTGGAACACAAAGACACCTCTCTGGCATCCATCTAATCCATCCATCACAAATAAGAGATTGACTTCACTGATCCACCTAATGCTTCCTCTGTCTGATTTCCTTTTTAGAGCATTATTTTTGTCTGGGGAAAGCCTTTTCTGTTTTCCCTGATGGTTTCTCAAGCAACAAAGTGATGTTGATAAATGTCTGTAAGAGCTGTGGGCTTGTTTAAAAGTTATCACGGTATAATCTGTAACCTTGTCCGAAAAATTATGTTTGCATCAGGGACATTACTGAGTCAGAACTCAGTACATTCCCTGTAACACTTGTGCTCTTTCCTGTATAAATGTTGAACTGACAAGTGTAGCCATTATTAGAGTCAGCCAAAACAAATTATTTCTAGTTGGCTTGTCTTTCATATACTGTTTTAATAAAATTCTTGCTTTGGATGCAACCATCCGTCATCAATGGAGACATTCTGTCTTGGCTGATAAAATGCTTTACAGGAGGTTAGTAAGTCATTAAGAAGGGGGCGAAGTCTGAACAGTCGATCATACTCTACAGTGTCATTTTTTTCATCATCTTCTTCAAGGTTGCTCATGGGCAGATTCCACATGATGGGTAGAAACCTGTTTCTGCTCATGAATTGTTTGCAGAATGGCATTCCAAAGTAGTCATTGCCTGTCCAGTAGCTTTTGACACTGCGTAGTCCAACAATCCCCATGAATAAAATGATGGCCAGATATGTGTAGAACTCATTCAGCCCCACTGGGTTCCAGGAAAAAAAAAGTTTTTCACCCTGTTTATTTGTATTGGCACAGAGGGTGTCTTTTGGAAAAACAAACTGAAACAGATTAGATCTTGAATATGTGCTGGTAGCATTGCTTAACACCTGGGGTTCTTGCTAGAGCAAAGTTTGGCTGCTTTGGTGCTTCACCTGCCTCTGCTTCTGTTTTCCACTTCTCTGTAGGAACAGTTGCCACCTCCACAAAGGTAGATGATGTGGGGGTGGATGTCTGCTAGAGGTGGGATGGACACACTCTGTCTGGTAGAGGGGGCGAGGTGGATGTGCTACTTTTTTTCTAAGGTGGAATGCCAGATGTAGATTGTTTTGCTACATCCTTTTCCAATTCGTTGTAATTAGAAAAGAAAAAAAAATGTCTAAAGGTTTATGCTCTACCAAAATTACATATTTTATAAGTTTGCGCATAGACAGTCAACCACCACAGATGTAGTCAGTTCATTTCCATACAAATAGGGAGCTATTAGAGCTTGTAGATCTTGTAGCAAAAGCTGACAGACTTGCTGGCACCAGGATTTGATGCTGCAATATGATAACGCGCACCTAACTACAGCAGACTTGAACAGTGCATCTAATCCAACAAACACTGTCTGCACGAAAATGTTGTACATAGCTATGACATAGGCAGAATGATTCTGTGAGGGCGCTATGTAAAGGGAACAGAATGCATTGGACTGGATGGCCAGACAAATCATTCCTAGGGTTAGAAGGAAGTCGGTCATCTAGAATTTCCCGGAAGGGAAACAATGTGGCAGCTGCGGATTGGAGGAGTGGTTGCACTAGTTAACCAAGGGGTCATGATTGAAGGTAGAAAAGGGGGCGAAGAGAAGTGATCTTTTCCTTTGTACGGTTATGTTGAACTGGAGAACCTGTGTTGTTATCGTGAGTGTTTTGTTTGTTTTTGTCGTGTCTAAATACTGTTTGTTGTTATTAGACGGCTGAAACACGACCCAGAGCTGTCACTAAAGGCCAGCACTTAACCGGATATATCACTGTTTGTGTTTTTTGTTACATGACAACAGACAGACAACGATAATCCATAAATCCAAATAATAATCCCAGGCAATACACAGCAATGTGTATTGCACTGTTCTAAATAAAGGGTTTACAGTCCCAAATAATACACACAGTCAATTTACATACACAAATACACCCATGAGTGAGTGGTTTAAGTGCAAGTGGTGAAATACAATTATCTATGTGTACAATAGTGTTGTTGTCCAGGTTTTGTGCTGGCCATCACCAACAGCTCCGGATCGTGTTAGCTGTATAGTCTTAGTGAACAAATAACAGGGTTTTTGACAGACAGACAAAACAAACAAAACACTCACGGTTGTTTACAAAATCAGAGGTCCTTCTGGTTTAGTGTAACCACAATAAAGGAACAGATAACCTCTCTGTATCTCCTTATATGCTGTTAACCATGACCTCTTGGTTAACGAGTGCAACCGCTCCTCCAATCCGAGGCTGCTACATTGTTTCCCTTCTGGGTCGATGATTTAGTGTACTGTCGCTCCACTCCCTTTCTAGATGGCCGACTTCCTTCTAACCCTGGTAATGAATTGTTGGGCCATCCAGTCCACGGTACTCTGTTGCCTTTACACAGTTCCCTCACAGGATGGAAGGGAGATTTAATCACCAAGAATCATTTTTTCTCTGTCACAGGGAACAACCCGGGGATTAACAGAGCATACACGCCTGTATTGCCTGTTCTCATTGTTGTTGTTTACTACTGTTTTGTCATCGGACTTTGGATTTACAAATAAAATATCATTGCACCTGGATTACCATTGTCTGTCTGTTCATTGATCACTGCTGCATTCCTGCACCTGCACACTGTTAACCATTTTGCCGCAATAGCCTCCACGTGTATTTATTGGGGGAAAAAAAATGCCAAAAGTTTTTTCCAAAAGCAGACACAAGTCAATACTACTGAGGTTAGGATATAGGTCCAGCAAATTTATCTTGTAGATGTAGTTGAGCATCGCAAGAGGCAAGGACGATATATGGCTTGAAATGCATTTATTTGTGTTTGTTTCCAGGTTGATTTAAACACATAGCCCTACATGTGAGACACCTATACATGTATCCCCCTCAGGTTTGCAGCACTGACAGTACGCACAAGCAAACTTTGTTTTCACTGTGTCGAAATTAGTTCATGTTTAAATATAAATAAAAAAATGTACATGTGCTGCATTTGTAATCTGTGCGATTAATTAGATCAAGAAATCTGCCATAGAAGGATCTTAAATACCAATTTTTTCTCCTGTGTCAAAGTGACTGGCGATTGTGCACAGGTGTAGAGGTGAGGCAGTGCAGGAGTACTCACAGACAATTGTAATCCGGTTTGGAAAGCTTTATTTTTTTAATCTGGGTCTGGTGATCAAAAGAAAATGCCCCAACAATACACAACAATGTGTATTGTGCGGAGCCATTTAGAAAACGGGGTTACAGTCCCAAACAATAATCCTTATCCGCCCCACAATACTAAAACATGGGTGTGAGTAATAGTGCTTGTGGTAGGTGATAACAGGTAATTTTAGTGACTGTTGTGAAGTGCTGTTCTGGCTTGTGCTGGCCCGATAGCGACAGCTCCGGAAACGTGTTTAACTGTCTGGTGATTTAACAAACAAGACAATTACTAACAACACGTAAAAACAAACAAACACTCATGAATACTCTTTTCACAAATGACAATTCACAGGCAGTAACTACAGGTCAATGAACAAAACCCAAGTGAAGGAAAAGATTAATGATTCTTTGACCCCTTTATGCTATCACGCATGACCCCTTGGTAAACGATTGCAGCTGCCTTTATTGTTGCTGCTGGTACCTCGTTTACCTTCCAGGTCAACACATTCCAGCAACGGAGTCTCCCCTTCTTAAAGGCTGACTGACTTTCCGACCTTGGAAATTAACTGTTTGGCCAGCCCGTCCAAAGATTTTCCCTTTCGCTACTTCGTGCCCTCACAGGTCGGGAGGGAGATTTCCAACCAGAATTCATTTTATTTCCATCACAGCCCCCTGCTTTGAAAGAGCACCTGTGCGTATGCAGGAAAGGTTTTAATTCTGTTAATATTCAAGCCATCTCAGATGCCAAATGTCTGTTAAATGCTGTCGTTTAATAACCTGGGAGTACAAACAGCAGTTTTATTTGGGCAAATTGTGATATTTGCCAATTGCTTTGCCAGTGGAGAAATTGGTGATGAGATATTTGATGACAGTGGGTAAGATAATAATAATAATAATAATAATAATAATAATAATAATATAACAATAATAATAATAATAATAATAATACACCTCCATGAGGTTTCAATTCAGAATACTGTATTAGTTCATTATCTCATGATGCTTTATAACTTTAAACACCACAGTAACCATGACCCTATCTACACACAGTAAGGAGTTATAAGCTAATTTTACATTTAACCTTAAGGAGAGGTCAAAGGTCAGGATCAAGGTCCTTTTTGAATCGAGCATATATGGGCTCCTAAATGTGTTGTACAGTAACCCTATGTGCACTATAAGAAGTTATAAGCTAGTTTTACATTTGACCGAAGATTTTAAAAGGTGTTTAAAGAAATGCGTCAGGTTGCCATATAGGTTTACACACAAACACAATTTTTGAAAAAGCAAATTATATTGTCACAGGGATCATGTTTGTCAACTTTGGAGTTAATAAAATAAACCATTTTTTAACTGAAGCGGTTTTAATTTTAAGAACTAAATGTAGTTCTGGCTGCCATCTTGTTTTACAAACAGAAGCAGTTTGATGTTTGGGTGGGTTTTGGTGAATTTGGTGGCAGCCATTTTGATAGTAAAATGTATTTCAGCAACTTCCAAAAAAATGCATCAGGCCACCATCTTGGTTGACGCTGGAGTGCAATTCTATTTGCATCTGAACTGCAGTCTACACAGGATGATAACTGTCACAGGAGCAGTTTAAAGTTTAGGGAGAAAAATGACAATAACAAATACATAAATAAATAAATAAATAAATACATTTTTACAATAACAATAAGCTTCCTAAGCCAACTTGGAAGCCTAATAATAATGCCTTTTATGAACAAGTTGTGTAACATATAACAATTTTCTGTTTTCATGATTGCTTACTTAGATGGATAACAAAAGATGTATACTTCCATTGGGCCAAAGAGCTTCGCTATTTGCTTTTCTTTTTTTTGCTAATTCTAATCATCTCTGAATACCTATTACCAGCAACAGATACTTCACCAGTTATATTTAGACAATTATTTCTTCCTGTGACAGAAATATAATGAGGTCTGGTGGTAAATCTCCCTCCCGACCTGTGAGGGCACAGGTCAGGAGGGAAAGTAGAGAAAGAGGAATTCTTTGGAAGGGCTGGCCTGACAGTTCATTTCCTGGGTCGGGAAGTCAGTCAGCCTGGAAGAAGGCGAGATTCCGTTGCAGGAACGTATTGACCCGGAAGGTAAATGATGTAGTAGCTGCAGGCAATAGAGACAGCTGCAATCGTTTACCAAGGGGTCATGAGTAATAGCATAAAGGGGCCGGAGAATCGTAAATCTTTTCCTTCGCTTGGTTTTGAAATCGTGATTTCACAGGCTGCGCGGAACTCGTGAAATTAGCCTAATACCGCGATTTTTACAGTATTCTTAAAACAAAATTCTTTCATAATTATTGTGTTCTGTGCCTCATCGCACTGAGCTGGCGTAGTTGCTCTACATTCTGATATTTTGGAATTGAGGGCACGTGTTGCTGTTTCTGTACGCTCCCGTACCGGGAGGCATTCACTATTTCTAATCAGCATCAATTCAGCACATGCCCTACAATGCATAACATGTCATGACTTGTGTGTGTAAAAGGGGCAAGATGGCTGTTTGAATTTTGTGACACTCAACTCGTAAAGTAGATAGTGAGGAGACATGGGGAGCAGAGTGATCCAATTCAAAGATTTCTTTTTGAAAGAGCTAAGATGGGAGAAAGGGGGGTGGGGGGTATGGTTTTGGTATAACTGCTACGTGATTTTCTGCATGCAGGCTTGAAATGTGGTTGTAAAACTAGCATACGTGCATATATATATATATAGATATATATTATATATATATATATATATATATATCATATATATATATATATATATATATATGTGTATATAGTACAGGTTGTAAAGCGCTTATTTTTTAAATGTCTTCATATATATGATCAACAAATACACAAAAACACAAACCAGCATATGAAAAAAAAGCAGGCAACCCACCCTCCCCCCTTTGTGTATCAGCATGTCTTTTTCATAAATTAGCAAACGTTTTCTAGTGGTCATAGTACACACTGACCTTGACCCCCCTACCTTTAGAATTGCTTGGGCTCTTACTCATAATAATGCATCACCTGCTGTAAACCATTGTGTAATGTATGTCAGCATTATATTTAATTATTCATTACTTCATCATGTACTTTAAAATTATTTTTAAAAAGTGTTCAAGTTAAAATATGCAAGTATAAGACAAACGCATGGAAACACTTACCATAGCATTGTCAATATGATGCATTAGGGCCTTCAAAGATAGCTGGACGGCACTGATTCAAATCTTCTTTTATATTGATCTGGAGAAGTAACCATTCCTAAATGAGAGCTTTACAGCTTCCTTGGGGGAAGTCTTATTGTTCCTCATGAAAAATGTGTCATATATGAAAGCTGATATGAGAGCACCTTCCAAACAAGCACTTACTCAGAGACTAGGATTTTAATTCAGCTGTATTTACAAATTCTTGCGCAATGACACAAAGCTGGGAACTGTATTGCCTAAGCAGGCTATGGACAACAGGGTGACACATAAATAACTGTACTACATTTGGAAAAACGTTAGTAATTATTGTGATACGTTTCTTGCTGCAGACTGGATGGATTTTTGTATTTTTTCTTTAAATCATTTTTTTTTTTTTTAAATAAAAACTACAAGTCCCATACTTCATTGCGCAATTTGATCGCATTTTTTAATGCATCTCCACGAGCAAGCGCTGCACAGCGCTATGGGGCTAGTAGTTCATTTTATTTTTAAACTCCAGTGAGAAATGAATAAGGTCTGTCGAACTTCAAATACCAAAATCGTCGACATGCCACACCTTTTCTGCAGCTGTGCTGACGGCAAATCCTGGTAAGTGTAGCCATACACAGATGCATCTTTTTATATATATATATATATATATATATATATATATATATATATATGAGACACACACACACACACACACAGTTTAGTACAAGAACCGACAAGCGCGGGTTTAACTGAACGTTTTAATGTGCTCTGAGATTTGTGCTTGTGTAGGTTTATTATAAAAGTATAATTACGTTGTATTTAAACTTTATAAAGAGCAAGTGTTATTGAGTGATAGCATGAATTTTAAACTGTTTACGGGACACCTCTCTTGCTGCCACGTGTGCCTTTTAATTCGGCAGAACAGTTTGTTTGAGGAAGCTGGTCTCAGTCTAAAATTACTGCCTACGCCAGTCATTTTCTACTAGTTTTTTTTTATTTATTTTTTTTACTTCTATTTTCCAGCAAAATAAGCTCTTCCTCGAGATATACAGTTTATCTATAAGTTTATATTTGGAATTTATACGGTCATGCAATTTAACAGCGCTACAGTGAAATGCAGCTGATTTCAAGCAAATACTTTACTAATGCTAAACTAATTAACGTTGGCTCGTCATAGTTAACACGTGAGATTTTAATTTTATTTCTAAATGTAGTTAACAATCATTGTCATACGTATCACATGCCAACTACACAGCAAGATATATATATATATATATATATATATATATATATATATATATATATAGGAATGTGTTTTGTTTACAAAACAATCGTAAGAAAAAGCATTCTTTAAAAATAAAATAAAATAAATATTTTTATGCTGTAATCTATAGGTGTTGGCAGAGGTGATACCAGGGTAGGAACTGTTCAGCATTTTTTTCCACAGGATAATTTCGTCAATATAGACTGGCCAGGTAATGCTTAAATTCATTTAAAATTGCAAATCAGCAGCCAAGAATTAGTGCAGCCTGTCGTGTAAACGGTATATTTAAGTAAAAAAAAAAAAAAAAAAAAAAAACCATGGGGCCACCAAATACAAAAAATACAGCACAGCAGCATTTCCATATTTTAAACAACTAAACAGACATTGTAGTGACATAATAACTGTAAAACAACTTATTGTCAGGCCTTATCAAATATTGTAACCTCATTTGCAGGTGTTTGTTTGTTTTAATGTGTTCAGAAAACCCTAAACAAACTACATTTGCAAACCATTGCTAGTAAGATGCATTAAAAAAAAAAAAAAATACCAACTGCATTGCACAAGCTGATAGGAACACGTGCCAGTTCTTACATATTTACATAGTCTTGCTTAATTGTTGCATATATTCTATTTTAGACCTTGTTTTGTTAGGAGGAAAAAAAAAAGATGTTAACAAGCAAGAGTTCAGAATCAAGCTCAGCCAAGATGTCCAGCAGTTGATGTCCTTTACTGTACATAATCCTGTGTCAGGAGTGGTATCATCTATAGTTATGCTGTAGGTTTGCATACAAGTAGAGTAACTGTAGGATTTAGGATACATTCCTAAAGATGAAATTTGTTTTACCAAGGCAAAACAGCTCTAATGTGGGCAGCTGTGATTCTCATACAGCAGTCACCAATCTCTTATTAAACATAGCTAGATAACACAGGCATCAAACATAAGCATGGGCTTTGAGTACATGTCAACAGAAGTTATAAACAAGACCCTATGAATGTTGACACAGATCAATCAATTTTACTTGTTTTGCTTGTTATTTAATTGTTTCTTAAAACAGATAATTTAAAAATGGCTCTGCTCATTTACAATCTGTGCTAGGATGTGTTGCTTGATCACAGTGCAGGCAGTGCCTGATTGTGTTTCAAACAAACAGACAAGATGACAGTTGAGTCCTCGGACAGCCGTTTGGTGTGTTATTTAGCCATCCTCACACTTGTTAATGTAGTGTCTCCAAATGGTGAAGGGTTGACAGATCCATGTAGACTGGCTTCATCACCAGTTGGGCTAGTTTTGGTGAGCCCCCTGGTTCAGGACTACAAGGACTATGAGTGTGTCTGTGCAAAGGGGTTCATTTTGGAAACAGGGCTTGGGCTACAGCTAGAGGGGAGGAGCCAGACTGAGGGTGCCAGTTCAGGAGCTGAGAGTGTTAGGGCAGGGATGCAAGCAGCAACTTAGGACTGGCAGTGAGGAAATTAAATAAATAATTGTTTGCATTTCATAATGTGGTCTCAGGCTATTAATGGATAGTTACCTGATGCTTCATTAATAACCACTGTACCCAATGAATGCTTGTGGAGTATCTACTATATTCCACCATTCTGTAACTCTCTAGTAGCCTGAATCTCTGTTCAATGCAATAATCATTCTACAGACAAATACAGTGCTCTCTAGTAAGTTCAGTCAGTATTTCACAAGTCACTTTTTTTTTTTTTTTTACTTTGGAAGGTTAATGTATAAGGATAATTTACTTATTCATCTAATAACTCAACAATTCTGGAGTATTTCTTCTGTTCATCAGTTTTCTTATGTTAGGATGTAAAATAATATTTTTAAGGTTCTCTGGTGTTCAAGTCAGTTACAACAAGCTTTTGTACTTGAAAATTCGGTAGGTCTGCCACCTAGTGGCAGGGACAACTTCCTTTTTTTATGACTTTGGCCTACTTTCTGACTAAAAATAATGTTGATGAATCTGTCAGTCGAGACAATTCCTGAATGTAGACAGAGTAATAAAAATCCATTAGGAAACATAATTAGATAATAAAAACATAAAAAGACATATCAGAAAGTATAAAGTAAGTCTTTAGTAATTACCAGTGCTTGAAAATATAAGGGTATATACATTGCCACCATTGAGTCTTGACTTGAACTGTTTGGCCTTCTGTGCATGCTGCGTATAGCAAGATGCCCATGATAGCAGCTCAACTGAGATGTGGCAGTCACTCAGTGTGTTACAATACATCTTTGAAAGAACATCATCAGAAAGTTTCTGCTTCATAGCTGCCTCTACCCTGAAGTCCCAATGGCTTGAAACAAAAAAGCAATCTCATGGCTACAATAAGCTTTTGAAATAGATACTTATTTTATCCTGAATGAAACTGTCTTGAGCATTTGTTGCAAGATGTTCTTAACATTTACTGTAAATGTACCATTCTAAACGTTTACTGCGCTATATCATAGTGAATGAACAGCAAAGCGCAGTAAAGCTGTATTTCAGGCTGGGAGATCAATGTATTTATATGATTCTACTGTTAGGTACTTTGGGTTAATTTGAATGGAACTACATTGACGTCACCTCTATCATATATCCATAATCTTCATTCCGAAAGCCATGTGCCATTATTATATAAGGGTTTATTGCAAGGGGGGAGGCTTTGAGTCAAGAAAGTTTGCGAATCCTAGTTGTAGGGAAAGCACAATGAAGCAGGACAGGTAACTTTGTTTAAAAACATGGTAAGCTACAGTAATGGTAAAACTTGGTAAACACAGTACGTGGCACAATAATGATAAAGTATACAAAACTGCAAAGTTACTGTGCAGATTTACCATGGTTTGTTTTTGTAGGAGCTGGTGTTGGTGACATGGTGAATTTGATAAAACTCTGCATTGACATTTGTGACGTGCCCTTTTTTTTACAGTTCTGACACTGGAAAGCTATATTTTTGGAACCAGTTGTCCAATGTTTATGCAACTTTAGCAATTTTGTACAAGATGCTATTGAGAGGAATGGTAGTTCCTTGTGCCAAGTAATCAGCAAAGTGTGAGAACTGCCTGACTCTATATAGCAAGGACAGTTTATGTGTTTTCAGGGTATTGGCACAACAAAATTTAATCAGCCAAAAGCACCATTTCAGTTTTAATTTATAGTTCCCAACACTCTTAGATGAAATGTAGAAAAAAGTCAATACCTGTCATACAGTAAGAGAAATAAGTTGCTAAATTAAGGTAAAAATGCCCTTCTCCTTCTACTTCTTTTTCTCCCAGCGTATGTTTTTGCAGACCCCAGGCACATTTATTCACGCATATGTATATTACAGGGCATCCAAGTTTAATGACAATTAACTTGTTTTATCAACAAGAAAATTTACTAGGGAACGCATTTATTTTGACGTCTGTATTATTTATATTAAACAATTTATTGATATTTTAAAATTGACTAGTCACACGCATCGCAGGCAAATAAATCATTTTGAAGACCCCAGGGAGATTTAATCCATGCATATGTACAGTACCGTGAAAAAGTATTTGCCCCATGTCTGATTTTATGCATTTTTGCAAATTTTTCCTATTGAATTTGGTCAGATTTTTTGTGGGTTGTAGTAGTATATAGAGGGAGTCCGAGAGAAAAAATGACACCAAAGTTTGGTGCTTCTTTCTTTTGTTTGGTGTGCAATGTAATCACACATGCAATCTTCAGGTGTGAAAAAGTTATTTCCTCCCTAGTTAACTCAACCCAATTAAAGGGATAGTTACGGTCAGCTGTTTGAATACTTTGGTTAACAATCAGACCTGATTTAGGCCAGCCCTGCCGAATATAAATCTGACGAACTTTGGCCCTTACCATCAGAGTGAAGTTGTCAGCACACAGGTTCTAGAGGCACATCATGCCACGTTCAAAAGAAATGTGTGAAGACCTCCGATAATAAAAAAAAAAAAAAAAAAAAAAAAAGTTGTTGATGCCTATCAGTCTGGAAAGGGTTACAAAGCCATTTCTAAGGCTCTGGGTCTCCACCAAACCACAGTCAGAGCCATATTGTCCAAATGGAGAAAGTTTATGACAGTAGTGAATCTTCCCAGGAGTGGCCGTCCTGCCAAAATCTCTCCAAAAGCAAGGTGTAAAGTCATCCAGGAAGTCACAAAGAACCCTAGAACAACATCCAGGGATCTGCAGGCCTCTCTCGCCTTGGCTAAGGTCAGTACTCATGATTCCACCATCAGAAAGACACTGGGCAAAAGGCAAAAATGGGATTCATGGCAGAGAAGCAAGGCGGAAACCACTGCTCACTAAGAAAAACATGAATGATTGTCTCAAGTTTGCCAAAAAGCACCTGGATGATCCTCAAGAGTTCTGGAACAGTGTTCTATGGACAGATGAGTCCAAAGTGGAACTTTTTGGCCAACATGGGCTCCGTTATGTCTGGTGAAAACCAGACACAGCATTCCACAGCAAGAACCTCATAGCAACGGTCAAGCATGGTGGTGGCAGTGTCACGATTTGTGGATGCTTTGCTGCATCAGGACCTGGACGACTTGCCACCGTTTAAGGAACCATGAATTCTGCTCTGTATAGGAGAATTCTACAGGACAATGTCAGGCCATCCGTCCGTGAGCTCAAGTTGAATCAGAACTGGGTCATACAGCAAGACAATGATCCGAAACACACATGCAAGTCTACATCAGAATGGTTGAAGAACAAGAAATTTAAAGTTTGTCGGAAGGCCATTCCGGGTCCCCGTACCGAATAAGAGCTCGTGTCAGAAAGGGGACATACAGCAGAATTTGTGATGATCTACCAACCACCTGAGCACAGACACAATGGAGGGGTGACATGAAGACCCTGAATGAATAAGCAGTTTTAAGCGCCCGGGAGGAAAGTCTCAAAGTGTAAATCTGAGATTCTACAAGGAACACACGTGATAAAACAATTAGAATGGGTTGACGTGACAGAACTCGTAATAAAGTTTTGGAAAAAATGGAATAATGGTAATAAGGGTTCCCCGCTCTTCTCCCCCCTCCCTCCCAAGGATATTTTAATAAATGTTCCCTGGAGAAATAAGAACGAGTCCTACATCAGAATGGTTGAAGAAAAAGAAATTTAAAGTTTTGGAATGGTCTAATCAAAGTCCAGACCTAAACCCCATTGAGATGTTGTGGCAGGACCTGAAACGAGCAGTTTATGCTCGAAAACCCACAAATGTCACTGAGTTGAAGCAGTTCTGCATGAAGGAGTGGGCCAAAATTCATCCACGGCGCTGAGAGACTGATCAATAACTACAGGGAGGGTTTGGTTGCAGTTATTGCTGCTAAAGGTTACGTAACCAGTTGTTGAGTCTAAGGGGGTGATTTTAATGACAATAACTTGCTTTGTCAACACGGAACTGTAGTAGGGAATGCACTGATTGTTACATCTGTATAATTTATATTAAATGGTTTATTTATATTTTAAAATGGAACATGTGTCTGCAAACAAATCTTTCTTTATATAAATATATAAAAGGTTAAGTATACGTGGAATTTGAACCTGTAGCCTTCAGTTTGCAAGCGTGTTTTGTTACTGCCAGTGTAAAACGGTTAGTTGAAGGAAGTAGTATTTTGAAAGATGAAGTCAGCCAGCAGAGAATTCTCGGGACTTAGTTATATTTTTGAGATTCTCGAATCATCATCATCATCATCATCATCATCATCATCATCATCATCATCATCATTCTGAGATTCTGATCTTGAGCTCTGAAATTTTTTGGTTTCCTGTCAGTGTAACGCTCATTGTGGTCCCTGTTGGCACAAGGAAGTATGGTTTCCTCTCTCGATATGGTTGATGAGAGTAATGCTATTTTTGGTTCCCACTGGACAAAAATTTCTGAGAATTAGCTATGTTGAAGGATAGCCTATATATTTGGTAAAAGTAAAACATAAATAAATAAATACATTCATATAAATATTGAAATAAATGAACACATAAATAAAAACATTTATTTATTTATTTTACTTTTCACTGTCATATAAACACTGCCATTTAATACTGTATGAAACGAAAATAAATACTCACTTGTTCAATTGTATATTAGTGAAGACTTTTGTACATAAAGGTTGTCATGCTTTCATATATTTTTACTTTCCAATTAAAAAATATATTGTAATGACGCAGACAATTGCTATGTTGCAGACTTGTTGTCTTTTCTGTTTGTCTCGTCAGTCTTTAATATATGTTACGTGTATTGTAAGAGGGCTGAGCCACGCCGTTAGCATGAGAACAAAGAGTGAGTGAAGGAGAATGTGTTGTTGTTTACAGGGGTTGCAGAACATTTTGAGAATTCAACACCGTCTCCCTGAGTTACGGTTGCCACCTGTCTGTGTTTGACTGGAGAGTCTGGGAATTGGCATCTGTGTCCGAGTGGGAGGAATTAACAAGCCCGGACACCATCATCTCCGTTTTTTACATACATTAGTTGCTTAAACGATTCCCACTGTCTTATTAGAAATGTACTGTTTAGTACTGATCTGTACATTCTACTTTGTCCCTAGCATTTGAATAATGCTGAGGACAACAAATATATCCAGGTGATGTAAACAATCCAAGTGAGGGGTTGCAGTCACGTGACCCCAGCAGGCTACATGCTGGTGGTCAAAACAACCATGGCGGCTAGTGCTATCTTCCACAGCAAAATGTAATGTATTTGCAACCACAGAGCATACTTCTTACCTGCAGTCAGAGGAATTAGAAATATATCATTTATGATGTGCTAGAATTTGTGACCCCTGCTGTTCTACGAAGCGTCAGTAACTAGAATCTGTAGATTTCCAGTAAAATCAACATCAGCGAGTGACAGTAAACGGTTAAGCTAAGGAGGCTGTACTAAAAAGAATGTGCTGTGCAAAAAGGAGCACAGCATTAACAATATGTAAGGTTCGTGCATAACGAGTCCTGTTCAGTTTTAAAGTTGCCTAAAATTACAGGTAGATGCATGTTGTTTGCAATTGTTGTGCTTTCAGATGTGTTATAAATTATGATGTTTCTGTGATTTCATATTAGTTCAGTAAACATTCTGTTAACAGTAAAGGCATGTTTTATGTAAGGACTGGGAATCACCAAGCCAGGGCTTGAAATGAACTTTTCCTTGCACTAGACACCATGGCTAGTGGATGGAAAAATCCGCCGGCCACACAGACATTTTACCAACCAACATCGTTCCGACAAAAGAAAATGCAAAAACAAGCAACATTTATGAGCAGTCTCAACAGGGTCTGAAACAATCTGCCTCATGAGTGAAGATATAGCTTCTGAGATGTGTTGGGCATCTGCCCTGTCCACAGACTGCATGCACACAAACTGCACAGTCACCAGCCCTTTCTGGCAGAATCATAAACATATACTAGCTCCTCTTCTATGACAGCACTGGTTGAACCATTTGACATCACTGACAGGATCTTTGCACCTTTTATTTTCTCTTGCCTTCTTTCTACCTCAGCAATGTAGTGCATAAATACTCTTGCTTGTTTGTCATTCCTAGATTTAGCCTGGTCTGTTCATCAACCCTGTATTAAAAATAATTAAAAAAATAAATAAAATCCTATTTTCTGTTGTCACACTTTCTGACTGAGGATCTGCTTAAGCGTTGATGCGGGCTCTGCCGTGGTAGATGACCGCGACTGGAGTTATGGGCGCTAACGAAAGTCAAGGTCATCTACCACGTGGCAGAGCCTACATCAACAGAGCTCTGTTGCTATTAGAAAACTTTATTTCTTTATTTTGTCTTTAAACAAAAATTGAAAACTTATATTTACCTTGAACTTCTGATATTTTGCCGGGTAACCTTCCGCTGAGGAAATAATCTCTAACATAATTAGAATAGAAAAACGACATACACATAAAGTCAAAAATTATTATTAAAAAAATTATTATTATTATTATTATTATTATTATTATATTATTATTATTATTATTTATTAAAATTATTATTATTTGGCTAACATTTATTTAATGTGGTCGTACTCTTTCTTATTATAATTTATGTACAATTGTTGAATAGTCCGTGTAGTATTGAGTCAGACTCAAAACTTGTTGTTGGAGGCGGGGCATCATTCAAGCAGGCAAGGAGTGGATTGGCTGGTGCGGAAAGAACTGAAACAGGGTTGGCAGCTTGACTGGCTGGTTTTGAGTCAGGGTGCTGTTTGGATCAAGCTGATGACAGAATTGTGGACCAATCTTGTCTTCCCTGTTGATTTGCTGTCCAGTAACTGCAAATGGAGCCTTCATTATGTCAGAAAGTATGTTTAAGTACGGTAGGTTTTTATGTTATCAGATTAGTTTTAGATTAGAATGTTAAGGGAAAAATCCAGTTTTTTTGCGCAGATTTATTTAAAATTTAATTCACAGTTAAGCACTTCCATGTTCCAGCGGGCATCTATGCAAAATAGATGCTCCGCTGGATCTGGAAGCTGGTTGGCTGTTTGCACTCAATCGTTTTCAATTAAGCATTAGCTTAGTGTGTTTTTTCAAGCTTTAAAACAAGTCAGTTCAAGATACAGTTGATTCCAGTAAATAGTAAATTCCCCAAAGTTAATCTTAAATACCAAATAAGAGTTTACTTTATTTGACGTGGTTACATTATAGTTTACTAGCAATCATTTGAATCCCTTTTTCAGAGTTTGTAGCAAACAAAATATTCTTATTATTCTTATTGTTGTTGTTGTTGTTGTTGTTGTTATTGTTACAGAAAATATTGGATGTGCTATGCTATATTTAAAAAAAATATTGTAGCATAATAATAATAATTATTATTATTTATTATTATTATATTATTATTATTATAACATATATAACATGTTGGACCGTTTGTCAACGACATATTTAAATTTTGAAGTGACCAACTGGTTACACTTTCAGTGAGGGGTCTGAATACTTTTGCAAGGCACTGTGTGTGTGTATATATATACCTTGCAAATCCCTGACCTGACCAATTCTGTCAGATTACTGAATTACAAATGGTACATTGAAATTTCATTCTGTTTGATATTTTATTTTTAAACTCTGAAACTCAGAATCAATTATTGTAAGGTGACATTGGTTTTATGTTGGGAAATATTTTTAAGAAAAATAAAAAATCCCCTAACGAGGACACAATGACCTTACCATTGGCCTCCACCTGTGAACCATTAAAGTTGCTGTCACATTTTCTGGATAAAAACCCCACTGTTGAAGGATCATTGGTAAGGCTGTGAATCTGTAGAATGCTCTTTGGTCTTCATTTTCCTTCAGAAGTTAGATAAAGTAATACAAATTCATAGATTAGGGAAAGGGTACAAAGTAATATCCAAGTGTTTGGATATCCCAGTGAGCACAGCTGGATCAATAATCAGGAAGTGGAAGCTGCATCACACCACCCAGGCACTGCCCAGAAAAGGCCCTCCCTCAAAACTCGGTGCTCAAACAAGAAGGAGACTTGTGAGAGAAGCCACAGAGAGGCCAACAATCACTTTGAAGGAGCTACAGAGTTCAGTGGCTGGGAGTGGAGTAATGGTGCACCAGTCAACCATATCAAGAGCTCTGCATAATGCTGGCCTGTATTAGAGGGTGGCAAGAAAGAAGCTGTTACTCAAAAAGTACCATCTGAAAGCACGTCTGGAGTTTTCCAGAAAGCATGAGAGTGACCCAGCTGCGATGTGGGAAAAGGTTTTATGGTCAGATGAGACCAAGATAGAGCTTTTTGGCCAAAACTCAAAGCGCTATGTGTGGCGCAAACCTAACACTGCCCATGCCTCAAGACACACCATCCCTACAGTGAAGTATGGTGGTGGCAGCATCATTCTGTGGGGATGCTTCTCATCAACAGGGACTGGGCATCTTGTTACAATTGAAGGAAGAATGGATGAAGCAAAATACAGGAAAATACTGGAAGAGAATCTGCTTCAGTCCGCTAAAAAACTGAAGCTTGGGAGGAAATTCACCTTTCAGCAGGACAATGATCCCAAGCACAAGGCCAAAGCAACATTGGAGTGGCTCAAGAACAAAAAAGTGAATGTCCTACAGTAGCCCAGTCAAAGTCCTGATCTCAATCCCATTGAGAATCTGTGGCACTATTTGAAAATTGCGGTCCACAAGCGTCGTCCAACCAACCTGAACAACCTGGAGCAAATCTGCCAAGAAGAATGGGCCAAAAGCACTCCTACACTGTGTGCAAAGCTGGTACATACTTACCCCAAAAGACTTAAAGCTGTTATTGCAGTGAAAGGTGGCTCTACCAAATATTAATGTGTGGGGGGGTGGAATACTTATGCAAGCAAGATATTTCAGTTTTTTTTATTTTTCTTAAAAATATTTCCCAACATAAAACCAATGTCACCTTACAGTAATTGATTTTGAGTTGAAGTGTTTTAAAATAAAATATCAAACGGAACGAAATTTAAATGTACCATTTGTAATTCGGTAATATGAGAGAATTGGTCTGTAAAGAGAGAATTTCTGTAAATACTTGAAAATGAAAACACATGTTAGAATATACAACACAAAACAAGGAGTATCAAAGCAATCTTCAAGAAAATTGAAAATTGTCTCTAAATCTTGGATTCCTCAAAATAACCACCCTTTGCCTTAATAACAGCCTCACAAACACGAGGCATTCGGTTATCAAGTTTCAGCAGGAAATCTCCCGACATGTCTTCCCAGCTCTTCTGCAGCAATTCCCAGAGATGTAGGGCACTTGTGGGTAGCTTTGCTTTGACTCCTCTGGATTGAGGTCTGGAGACTGGGCAGGCCAGGTCATTAGATTGAGTTGTCCTTCACTTTCTTCACCAGATAGTTCTTGCACAACTTTGAGGTGTGTTTCAGGTCATTATCTTGCTGAAGAATGAAGGACTGCCCAACTAGCTGTAATCCTGATGGAATGGCATGCCTCTGAAGTATGCTATGATCGCCTAGCTTGCCATGGACTTGGTAAAGATCACCAACTCTGTCACCAGCAAAGCAACCCCAGACCATGACACTGCCTCCTACATGCTTGACAGTGGGAACCACACATGCAGAACTCATGCGCTCTCCCTCTCTGCGTCTTACAAATACTCGGCGGTTGGACCCAAATATTTCAAATTTTGACTCATCGGTCCATAAGACCGACTTCCACTCCTCAAACGTCCAGTTTCTGTGTTTTTTGCCCCAGGCAAGTCTCTTCCTCTTGTTCTGCACTCTTAACAATGGTTTCTTTGCAGCAATTCTTCCAGTTAAGCCAGCTTCACGCAATCTCCTCTGAACAGTTGATGTTGAAACATCTGTACTTCTAGTAGCATTTAGCTGAGCTTGTATTTCAGGGACAGTTAATCGCCGGTTTCGTAGACTTGTGACTCGAATGAACTTGTTCTCTGTTTCTGAGGTCACCCTTTGCCTGCCTGATCTTGTTCGGTCCTCATCAGTGCCAGTTTCTTCAAATTGTTTGATGGTCTTGCCACAGCAGTTACAGACACCTGCAAAGTTCTTGCGATCTGTCTTAAAGATTGACCTTCATTTTGTTAAAGTAATTACAGACTGTCTTTTTTTCTTTGCTTACCTGAGGGTATTTTGCCATTTTCTGCTCCCTTACATTCAGGAATGACAAACTTGTGCCTATGCTACCTATATCTGTAGTAATCATGGACCCTCACCTGTTAACAGTAATTGGTGACAAACGGTAAATTAGGTAACATGCTAGTTAACTCAGAGAACATCTAACAAAGACACTTTTATACTTAGGCCAGTGTTCTAACACTGTGTTGTGCACATTTCAGACTTTTAATTGACAAGATTGACATTTTCATGTAAAAATTAAATTTTCGAATGCAATTCACTTATGATTATTAGCTTATATAAGGACACGTATCATATAATGAAATATTAAGTGTTTATAGACAAGTTTATACAGTTAAAAGCATAGATAATCATGAAAAACCTGGTTTCAAGCAGGTGTACTTAAACTTTTAACTGGTACTGTGTGTGCGTGTGTGTGTGTGTGTGTGTGTGTGTGTGTGTATATATATGCATAATTGAATTAACTATATACAATACATTATTGTACTATATACAATTCAGGAAATGCATTAATGTTTTCATTGTACAACCCAAACACTAAATGTTGTAGAGACCCCTATTATAATAGAATTCATACTTCATTCAGTACAAATAAATAAATTAATGAATAAAATTAGTAGTTTATCTAACAATGACACATTTGAGTGCATTAATTAATTGGCCTTTTTTTTTTTTTTCAACACAAAAAGCTCCACACACTGAAAAATGGGGACGTTACAGTCTGGACAGTACTTTGCAGTCTGGACAGTATGAGCTTGTCAGTATGTTGCAGGCTGGACAGTGCGCTTGTCAGTACATTACAATTTGGACAGTATGAGCTTGTCAGTAGCCTAATTTTCACAAGTCTGATCATTATTTTCTGCAGTTACTCAAAACTATTTACAACATGGGAGCAGTGATTCAAATGCTTGCTGAACTTTAATAAAATAGAAGAAGGGTAAATTACAGATTCGAGAAGTTCTAACAGAAAGTGTGGCCATAAAGAATACTGTGCCTAAAAAGATATGTAGATAGGTGAGTGTAAGCCATACAAATATAATGCAACAATACAAGAAAACCCCAGTTTGTTTGTCTTCATTTGGTAGATCTGTAGCACAAACTGTTTTTTGTTTTTTTCCCCTCTCTCCTACCTCGTCTCTTCCTACCTCGCTAGCTAAACTGTCCTGAGTATCTCAACTTTCGGGCTCCCTATCTTGGTCAGCAAATAGAAAACCAACAACCTGTAGTGCAGAGGCATTTTTTGCCATTCTAAAAATAAAGAGGAGTAATTCAAGACATAAATAGACAGCACTGCCAAGGCGATCTTATTTTTCATAAGTGGTAGCAACGTATTACAACAGAACTAACCATAAACAATGTACAACATCGCCTACACACGTTTTACAACTGCTTACTCGAGTTTTACTCATGCAGCTCCATGCTGGCCAGATTAAATTACTTTTGGGTAACTATTTAGCAGGCTGGATTGCAGCGCTGTGCAGGCCGCATGTGGCCCTCAGTCCGCGAGTTTGAAACCCCTGCTTTAAAGCAAAGGGAAGACATCAGATAAGTTGGAGAGCTGATGTCTTGCCTTTGTTGCCAAACTGAAGAGTTACATTTTGTCATTGTATATAACGTAATGTATATTGGAACTTCAATTCCCATGAACACACTGGGTTGTAAAGTCAGGTAACCTGGTTTGTGCTGTAGTCTCGTATCTTGTAAAATGCTTTGTGATGGTGGTCCACTATGAAAGGAGCTATATAAAAATAAAAATTATTTTATTATTATTTTATAAAAAGGTAGCTGCAGATAGAGTGGGAGTGTGTGGCTAATCAAGCTATTGATGGTATCGCAGCACGGTTGCAGGAAGGCAACGAAGCAAGCAGAAAAGCAGTCAGAGAACATAAAAATCCTGAGTTGACTTGTAGTTATGAGGTTGGTGGCATCACATTAATTGTTCCATGGTATCTATGTGGATTTACTTTGACCAAGGCGGGTAGTGCTGTGTTCCAGTTTGACCTAAGGAATCTCGGTGTGTTACCTTCACTGTGGATTCGTGACTTACAACAGAAAAGGAAGTGCAAGCAGCTGTCTGTGAGTACTAAAAACTTAACCACAATTATTCTGCGTGAACTAATTAAAAATGGAATTAAAACCAAGCTCTGTGTGACAAGGTTTTAAGAAAACCATTCTGGGGGCTTCTGAGTGGCGCATCCAATATAGGCGCTCCACATGGAGTGCAGGATGTGCCCTATAGTCTGGGGATCGCAGGAATGAGTCCGGGCTATATCACAGCCAACCATGACCGGGAGTTCCTAGGGGGTGGCGCACAATTGGCCGAGCGCTGCCCGGGTAGGGAGGGCTTAGGTCGGCAGGGGAATCCATGGCTTACCGTGCATCAGCGACCCCTGTCGCCGATAGGGCGTCTGTGGTTCTGCAGTGGAGCCACCAGATCTGTGTTGTCCTCTGGCGCTATAGGTCTGGTGGCCTCGCTGTGGATCCACAGTGCTAAAAATGATGGATTGGCAGGAGCACGTTTCGGAGGACGCGT